>NC_142497.1:12543075-12625575 GCF_965113065.1 Corylus avellana
TTTCACTAAGTGACTGGACCTCTTGCCTCAAAGCATTGAGTGTTCACATAAAAAGGTAAAGAATTTTGATTTGGTTAATGTCATGGTTAGTTTGATTCTGTAGCCTTTTTGACTCGAGTTAGTAAATCCTTAGGGGTGTTTTACACCTAATGCCCTAAAACCATTTGGTTTGGGAGTTATTGACTTAACACTCGCTACATGGGTCAATTAGAAAGCTTAAGGGAACCAAACATTGCACAGCCTCACCAAAAAAAAAAAAAAAGAGAAAAAAAGAAAAGTTATGCCATAGATATTCATTCTAATGGAGATTTCAGTGAACTTTGAGATATTGAGACTTTGCTCATTGGAATTAATTGGAAGCTTCATATTTATGTGCTAGTTCACTTTATACTTTGTCAAACTTGTGATGCCTTAGCCTGTCTTTTGAAAGTAATTAAACTTTAAAATTCCAATTTATTGTGAAGATGGAGTTTATCTTTTTAAGCTTGCTAATGAATGAGAATCATGGTTTTGAGTGACACTTGAATTTTTGAATAACATGACTTTTGCATAATGTTTGTGGGTAACATTCCTGGAAGACCCTCATGAGACTTAACTTGTCCTCTAGGAAATTCCTAGGGGTTTAAAAGGCTTGTTGCATATGCTAAATGCAATCATACATCCCACAAAAGATGGATTTATCTTTTTGTTTTTCATTTTATTTTTAGTTTCATATTGCTAAGGGACCAGCAATATGAAAGTTTGGGGTGTGTTAAGTGCCCAAATATTCATATTTTAGCTTTTAACTTATATTTGTTAATTCCTTAGTTTTGTTAGTTTATGTTATTTTAGTTCTTTTATGTGTTTTCCGTGTTTTGTAGACTTTTGGAAGAAAAGAAAGCAATTCTGGAAATCTCAAGCTTAAAGGACAATATTGAGAAAAAGCTAGAAGATTTGAGTCAATCAAAAGGTCCTGATAATGCAATTGTTTGCAGGGTTATTGCACTTTAGCGCACTACCAGAGAGGTCCAAGTCAAGACGAGCAAGGAGCCCGCTCGTGCGCACAAGAAGTAGCCTCGATCGCACTTTCGATCGAGCGCCCAACATATACGATCGATCGCAGGTATGCAATCGAGTGCACTGATAAGTGCCAAATGTTGCATATTTGGACCCCTTTATTTACATTAGTTAATCCTTTAGCTGTGTCGTTATTTAATATTTTGTGTTAGTTTTGTGTTTTTAGTATTTTGTAGGTCATTAAAGAAAAACTACAGCTTTAAAGGGAAAAATGCGAAGTTTGGAAGAAAGCATACTTTGAGAAGACCTAGATGATGTGGTTAAATCTAACCAAATCCAAGAAAAGGTTAAATCAGATTAAAGTTCAGATTGGATAAGATTTCGGATCGGATTCAAATTCAAATTCTGCATACGTCTTAGTATTTTGACCATAACTCTCCGCTTAAATATCGGATTGAAGTGATTCAAACGGCATTAGAAAGCTAGCTCAAAATACTACAATTTGTTGTGAAATAGAATT
The DNA here is from genome assembly GCF_965113065.1 of Corylus avellana. Classification (NCBI taxonomy): domain Eukaryota; kingdom Viridiplantae; phylum Streptophyta; class Magnoliopsida; order Fagales; family Betulaceae; genus Corylus; species Corylus avellana. The sequence continues at coordinate 12,544,592 of NC_142497.1, forward strand.
TTCGTAATTCGGACGGTTTCTATGTCAAAATCGCCCCGCAATTAAGAGACACAAAGTTGGACGAATCCTAGTCCGATTTCAGACTTCTATTTTGACTGGGAGACAGACTTCCGAATTATCTAGGTTTACTTGGGCTTCTAGGACTTCCCTAAGCCTATAAATAGACTTCTTTGCATTCAAGAAAAGATACACAATCCCAGAGAGCAAAATTCTTTTGTTTAGTTTTTCTTTAGGTTTAGGTTTAGGTTTAGATTTTATTTTTATGTGGAGCTAAATTCTCAACTAAGGTTGGGGATGAAGCCTCACCGATGAAGAACAACATTACTTTTATGTAAGTTTTTATTATTCTGATTTTATTTGGTTTTATATTTCAATTGTTTTACTTCTAATCAATTGTATGGAGTGATTCTTGGATATCTCTTGTGATTCAAGGATACATGTGATGATTTGAGATAATTTCATATGATTGATTGCTTGGCTTTTAACTCGTAAAAATTGGATATCCCTTGTGATTTGTTCTACGGATACATCTGGTGTTTCAATTGAATTTGGATTCCTTTTGTGATTTGGTCAATGAATGGATACATTGGATGGTTTTGATTAATTCTTTGAAGCATAGTAAAACATATCTATGATTTAATTTGTGAGAACTTCGGATTAATATTGATGAACATAAAGTATGTTGTTATGATTTGGTGAGTGTGAATTCCCAAACCTTAGTACCTTTATCCTTAGATTTACTTATTTTATTTAGTTTATGTTTATCCCTTAATTTTCAAAACTCAAAAATCAAAACCCTTTTGGAACTAGATTAGGATTTAATTAGTTTAGATATAAATTGCTATTTCAAAAATACAATTCTTTGTGGGATCGACCTCGCACTTGCAATCCATTAAACTACAATTGATTCGTGCACTTGCGAGTTAAATAAATTTGCACAACAAGTTTTTGGCGCCGTTGCCGGGGAATTGTTCAATTTTTTAAACCAATTTATATTTAAATTAGTTTTATTCTTCTACTAGTTATAATTAGGATTTTATTTTTCTACAATTTGTTTTGTTTTATTCGTGTTACTAATAAATTAAAAAAAAAAAAAAAAAAGAAGTTTTTCTTGGTATTTTTTTTTGTTTTGTTTAGCTTGTTTTACAGTTCTCCCACAGCACCTTCCCCAATCAGCGCGATTGAGCGCACTCATAGCAAAGGCAGCAGTTCCGTAGATCTTTGCCAAAAATTTATTTTTGGTCTTTTTTGTGAGTTTTTAAATTTTAGTTTTCATTTTTTTTTTATTGTGTTACCTGTTCTTTTAGTTTATTTTATTTTTAAAAAAAAATTTTGGTTAATGTTTTATGTGGGATATCTGCATGCTAAAAAGTGAGGAGAAGCATGAATTTTCATTTTAATGATTTTAATGCCTCTCCTAGTTGTAGGACACCAGCTCCTACCAACTACCCTCAAAATGTTTACCCACCTAAACCATGTTCATTTTGTTTCAATCCTTATCATGAGGAGAACAATTGTCCAGATCTGCGAGCTGAGCTCAACGACTTATGGGACAAATTAGACCAAATCAGAGCAGCTAGATCTAACTTTTCATATGAACAAATGAACACTGGTTTCTCCAGCCCGGGGTTTGATTCAAATTTCAATTGTTATAACCCGGACTGGAGCAACCGATTTGATTTCTCAGGATCAGCTCAGGCTACAGGAAATTATGCTCACCAATTTGATGAATTGCACCATTCAGAATATCCGCAGTTCGATTATCAAGCTCAACCTCCTGTTTATCAGTCTGCCACTCAAGTGCCACAGCCTGCACCACAGTCATCACTGGAAGACATGATGAAAGCATTCATGCAATCAATGGATAAGAACATACAAGATATGAAGAATGCTACCATAAAAAATTCCCAAGATATACAAGAGCTAAAAGGTTTCACCAATCAAGCCGTACAGGAGATGAAGAATTCCAACATGGCTAATGGTAGAGACATACAAGAACTTAAGCAGGCCATGATCAAGATAGAAGGACAGATCGGTCATCTAGTTGCTGACTTCAACAGAATAGAGGAAGAAGAGCTTCAAAGTCAGCTGATGGCTGAAAGGCACTACATGATGGATGAGGATGATTCTGAAAATTCTTATCATGAGCATGCCCAAGTCACCATCACACTTGAGAGTGAGGAAATTGTGGATAACAAAGAGGAGGAAGAGGAGGAAGAGAAGGATGAGCAAGTTGAGCACTCTGAGCAAGTTGAGCACCATGAAAATAGTGAACTCCCAATGGATCCTAATCTGCGCAGTGACATGGAAGTGAGTACTGAAGCTCCTGCCTGCATCACTATCCCTCTTGAGACACATCAAGAGCCCAAAGCTTCAGCGCCTAAATATCTCAAAGAGCCATCTTATGTCAAGATACTCAAGGACTTGTGCACACAAGCACACAAATCTAGGAACCACTTTCCTAAGACGATCCTTCAAAGCAAGAAATTCTACATAAGATGGCGAAACATCCTTCCAGAGGGGTATGAAGTTTTGAAGAAGAAGGGGTGGAAGGGATTGGTTGGACATCCGCATGATAGGGGGAAGCACTGTAAAGTTTTCTCCTCCAGTTTATTTTCTGCACTTCACTCCAAAAATTCTTTCTTTCCTTTTTCATTACATGTTAATTTTATTTGTTTTTGTTTCTAATAGCAATTAATCTTTTGATATTGTTTCTATGAAAAAAATATTGCTGTTAGTTTTTATTGACAGGTGTTTTGGTGTTTAAGTTTGGGGGACGCCCTAGCCTTGTTCACACTCAGATTTTCTTACTTCCGGTAATGTATTTCTATACTACACATTGAGGGCAATGTGTAATTCAAGTTTGAGGGTATGGAAAAACACTTTGTCTATTTATTTTTGTTCTTATTTGTTTATTTTTATTTGTCTTTTTGTGTTAAAAAATTTGAAAAAAAAAAAAAAAATTGTGCTATGTTGTTGTCAAGTTTGAGTTAAACTATAACTGTGATTTGCATTTCATTAGCTTGCTTAAAGGGTTGAACATCATCATTATGTCATTAAAAGTCTGAGTCCTTTGACTTATTTTTGGGTAAAAGAGATTTCACTTGTTTTGAAATAAATTTTTATGAGCACATTAGCATGTTTTCTGTGAGGTATGATGTTTGAGCTTAAGCTTGTTCTCTTTGAGATTTGTTGGATGACCTATTGATGAATAACCATTGGCTTGCAAGATATAAAAAAAAATAAAAATAAATAAATAAATAAAAAGAGAAGGAAAAAGAAAAGAAAGATCATGTTGAGTTTTTCGCTGAGTAACAGGACCTCTTGCCTCATTAAGCATTGAGTGTTCGTGTCAAAAGGTGTGAAATTCAATATTGATTTAAGATATGGCTAGTCTGGCTTCGTAGCCTTTTTGACTTAAGTTACTAAGCCCTTAGAGATGTTTTACATCTAGTGCCCTAAAGCCACCTGGCTTGGGAGTCATTGGCCTAACACTTGTTACATGGGTCAATTAGAAAGCTTAAGGGAGTTAGACACTACAAAGTCTGTTAAAAAAAAAAAAAAAAAAAAAAATTGCATATCTTGCCTTGGTTGTTTCATCTGTTAGGGATTCTTACAAATTTTATGGAACTTGTCTTGAGTTTAAGCAGAAAGCTTCATGATTGTATGCTAATTACACTTTACACTTTTTAGAACATATGAGGTCTCAATTGTCCATTTATGAGTAATTTGATTTTGGATTTCCTTTTGACTATTATGATGGTGTTTGTCTTTTTAAGTTTGCTCATGAATAAGAACCATGGTTTATGTGAAACTTCTTTCTTGTTAACAACATAGTGCACAATGTTTGTGGGTATCATTCCTGTTAAGCCCTCACGAGACTTCACTCGTCCACTAGGGATGCCTAGGGGTTTAAAAGGCTTATTGCATATGCTAAATGCAATCGTCTCTCCCACGAAAGAGGATTTATGTTTCTTGCTTTCATTTTATTTTTCGTTCTTTTTTTGCTAAGGGACTAGCAAAATGTAAGTTTGGGGGTGTTTGATAAGTGCCAAATATTGCATATTTGGACCCCTTTATTTACATTAGTTAATCCTTTAGCTGTGTCGTTATTTAATATTTTGTGTTAGTTTTGTGTTTTTAGTATTTTGTAGCTCATTAAAGAAAAACTACAGCTTTAAAGGGAAAAATGCGAAGTTTGGAAGAAAGCATACTTTGAGAAGACGTAGATGATGTGGTTAAATCTAACCAAATCCAAGAAAAGGTTAAATCAGATTAAAGTTCAGATTGGATAAGATTTCGGATCGGATTCAAATTCAAATTCTGCATACGTCTTAGTATTTTGACCATAACTCTCCGTTTAAATATCGGATTGAAGTGATTCAAATGGCATTAGAAAGCTAGCTCAAAATACTACAATTTGTTGTGAAATAGAATTTTCGTAATTCGGACGGTTTCTATGTCAAAATCGCCCCGCAATTAAGAGACACAAAGTTGGACGAATCCTAGTCCGATTTCAGACTTCTATTTTGACTGGGAGACAGACTTCCGAATTATCTAGGTTTACTTGGGCTTCTAGGACTTCCCTAAGCCTATAAATAGACTTCTTTGCATTCAAGAAAAGATACACAATCCCAGAGAGCAAAATTCTTTTGTTTAGTTTTTCTTTAGGTTTAGGTTTAGGTTTAGATTTTATTTTTATGTGGAGCTAAATTCTCAACTAAGGTTGGGGATGAAGCCTCACCGATGAAGAACAACATTACTTTTATGTAAGTTTTTATTATTCTGATTTTATTTGGTTTTATATTTCAATTGTTTTACTTCTAATCAATTGTATGGAGTGATTCTTGGATATCTCTTGTGATTCAAGGATACATGTGATGATTTGAGATAATTTCATATGATTGATTGCTTGGCTTTTAACTCATAAAAATTGGATATTCCTTGTGATTTGTTCTACGGATACATCTGGTGTTTCAATTGAATTTGGATTCCTTTTGTGATTTGGTCAATGAATGGATACATTGGATGGTTTTGATTAATTCTTTGAAGCATAGTAAAACATATCTATGATTTAATTTGTGAGAACTTCGGATTAATATTGATGAACATAAAGTATGTTGTTATGATTTGGTGAGTGTGAATTCCCAAACCTTAGTACCTTTATCCTTAGATTTACTTATTTTATTTAGTTTATGTTTATCCCTTAATTTTCAAAACTCAAAAATCAAAACCCTTTTGGAACTAGATTAGGATTTAATTAGTTTAGATATAAATTGCTATTTCAAAAATACAATTCTTTGTGGGATCGACCTCGCACTTGCAATCCATTAAACTACAATTGATTCGTGCACTTGCGAGTTAAATAAATTTGCACAACATGCACACAGGCTGTGATCGAGCGCACCCGTGTGTAAGGAGTAAGGCAGTAGTGCCCTATTCCGGAAATTCCTCTTTTTCACCCTTTCAAAACCCTAGGTGACTTAGAATGCAAAAGCTACGATTTCTAGGGTTTTTAGAGTGCTCCTAAGGCCTATAAATAGACCCCTAAGCCATTAGAATACACACAATTCAAAGGAGAAGAATTAGAGCTCTTCAAGTTCAAGTTTTCGGGTTTATTATTTTCCTTTTTATTTTATTTTATGAAGATGTTTAACATCAAACTCATGTGTAACTAAACTACTTAGTAGGGCTAGATTGAAGCCCTAATTATGTTTATTAAATATTTCAATATTGACGCCTTTGTGATAATCATATTGTGATGCTTAACTTGGTTAATTTCTGTTTTATTAAATTCCTCATATGTGTTTGCCTGATTAACATATGCATGTGGTATGTATTAGTTAATTAAATCAATTTCGATGATCAAGTCCTGGGTTTAATAGAGTAACAAAAGAATTCCTCACAGGTTCTTAGGTTAATCAACATGGAAAACTGGGAGTAGACACTCAAGCCCATGGTTCCATGTGTTTGTCGATTTCCATAGATTTATGCTTTCTTAAAAAAAAACTTGGTATACACCCATGCTAAATCCTTTAAGAAAGAAAAAAGTTAGAGTATACACCCATGCCTAACTCGTTGCTTAGGGAAATCTATAGCTTAAGGAGTATACACCCATGCTCTTAGGTTGGCAAACATTAGGTGTTCATACTATGATTAAAGCATTATCATATTGTTATATTATTTGAGCATGATTAGTGGTGAATATCAAAGCCGTACCTTTTTATTTATCTTTACTTCTTTAAAATATATCAATATCAATTTCGTGACAACTTGGATATTTTAATTAATTCTAAATAAAATCAACAATCTCCATGGGAACGATCTCGTACTTGCTGCACTATACTACTGTTTTGATCTTGTGCACTTGCGAGTTAAAACATACCAATTATTATCTATTAATTTAGGTAGTATTTGGCTCAACAAGTTTATACAACATGTTTCTTGTGCGTGCAGGCGCGGTTGCGCTCGACCTTTGCCTGTGTTATCTCGAGCCTTTTTTTGTGTGTGCGAGCACGTCTGCTACGCTCGCTCCCTGTTCTTTGGCGCTCGAGCCTAGGTGTATATGCCCTTGAGCGCATGCCTGCATGTGCTCGAGCCTAGTCTTCATGTGCTCGATCTCAACCTCTAGAATTTCCCAAAAATACCTTTTAAGTCCAAATTTTCTAGAAATGCTTCATTTTCTTCAAAAACCCATGAAAAGACATAAAACACATAAAGGAAACAAAACATCAAATAATAACAAAACTAAGAGCCTAACATATGTAAATTAAGGGGCTAAAATATGACTATTTTTTGCACTTATCACACCCTTAAACTTACATATTGCTAGTCCCTTAGCAATACAAAACCAAAAATAAAAACAAAAAGATAAATCCTTCTTTTATGGGATGTACGATTGCATTTAGCATATGCAACAAGCATGTTAAACCCCTATGCGTCCCTAGTAAGACGAGTGAAGTCTCATGAGGGTTTAATAGAAATGCTACCTACAAACATTATGCAAAATTCATGTTATCCCAAAGGTTGAAATGTCACTTAAAACACTGATTTTCGTTCATTACCAAACTTAAAAAGATAAACTCCATCTTCACAATGAATTGGAATTCCAAAGTCTAATTATTGTGCCAAATACCTACCTAAATTAATAGGCGAATACTTAGTACGTTTTTCTCGCAAGTGCACAAGATCTAAACGATAGTATAGTAGGCAAATACGAGATCATTCCCATGAGGATTGGTAAATTATGCTTAGAATGTAATTTCGTATTTAATTAACAAAATAAGCACAATTGTCACAAATTGAATTAAAATAAAGAAAATAAAGTAAAAGAAATACTAAAATTAAAAAGGATTAGGGTTTTGAAATCCACTGATAAGCATACTCAAATAAGATTAACAATATGCCAATATTCCAATTATCTCTAGATATCCAATGTTTGTCAACCTAAGGGCATGACATCTACTCTTTAAGTTATTAATTTCCCTAAACAACGAACTAGGCATGGTATCTACTCCAGTTCTTTTCTTCCCCAAAGGATTTAACATGGTATCTACTAAGTTGTTCTTTAAGGAAACATAAATCTATGGAAATCGACAACCACAAAAGGTCTAGGGCATGGTATCTACTCTCGATCCCCCATGTTGATTAACCCAAGAACCTGTGATGGGGTTCTTTTGTCACTTTATTAAGCCCAAGACTCGGTCATCCAATTGACTTAAATAACATGAATCCAGACACATGCATATGATCAAACACATTCACATGAAGAATTCAAGTAAACAAAAAGTAATCAAATTAAACACGCAAAAGATAATTGTAACAAAAGGCGCCAATATTGCAATCCTAAACAAACATGATTAGTGCTTCAAACTAACCCTAATTAAATTACTAACTACATAACAAAATACAAGGGGAAAAGAAGAAAAACCCAAACTCTTCTCGATCGAGCCTTTTGTCCTTTTCCAGAGCTTGTGTCTGCTTCTCCACACTTTTTCCTAGAGGCTTAGAGATCTATTTATAGGCTTAGAAAAACATAGAAGCCCTAGAAAACCTAATAAACTTGGAGGTTTATTTCCTAGTATAAGTAGGACTTTGAAAACCAAATTTGGGATAAAATAGGAGTCTTGGCCGCACTGTTTTTACTCTAGTGCATGAGTGCGTTCGATCCCCAGTGCCGTGTGCTTGAGCGTAAGCCTGCGCTTGATCCTTGCCCATGTGCGCTCGAGCGGTGATGCGCTCGAGCCTGTTCCTTGTGCGTGTGAGCGTGGTCGCTGCACTTGCTCCTTGTTCTCTGGCATTCAAGTGCTTCTGCGCTCGAGCGTATGCCTACGCTTGAGCCTAGTCTACATGTGCTCGATCTTAACCTCCATATTTTCCCAAAAATAACCTTTAAGTCAGAATTTTCTACAAATGCTTCCGTTTCTTCAAAAACCTGTAAAAAGACATAAAACACAAAAAGGAAACAATATATCAAATAAGATCAAAACCAAGAGCCTAACATCTATAAATTAAGGGGCTAAAATATGTATATTTTAGCAGTTATCACATCCCCAAACTTACATATTGCTAGTCCCTTAGCAATACAAAACTGAAAATTAAATGAAAAATAGAAAAACCATACGATAAGTCCATCTTTCGTGGGATTTACGATTGCATTTAGCATATGCAACAAGCCTTTTAAACCCCTAGGCATACCTAGTCAGACAAGTTAAGTCTCGTTATGGTTTAACTGTGACGTCCCACATCGCCTGGGTATAAAGATGGGGATGTGCTTAAATGTATACTACACCCTTAATGACAACAATGTGTTTTAAAGCCGTGATGGTCATGATCCCATCAAAACTCCACAGTTAAGCGTGTTTCTGCTGGAGTAATACTAGGATGGGTGACCTCCTAGGAAGTTTGGTTTGGGGTAGCCAAAAGTAGACAATATTGTGTGTCATTGGGGTGGGGTGTTACAAATGGTATCAGAGCCATTGCTCAGCCTAAGATGGGAGGAGAGTGCACAAGCCCATGAAGGTTGCTAGCAGGCACTCGCTGGGACGGATGCCAAGAATGGGCTAATCCCATGAGGGTCGCTAGCGGGGACACTAGGTCTTAAGAGGGCGTGATTATGACATCCCACATCGCTTGGGTATAAAGATGGGGATGTGCTTAAATGAAGACTACACCCTTAATGACAACAATGCGTTTCAAAGCCGTGATTGTTATGATCCCATCAAAACTCCGCAGTTAAGCGTGCTTCTGCTGGAGTAGTACCAGGATGGGTGACCTCTTGGGAAGTCTGGTTTGGGGGAGCCAAAAGCGGATAATATTGTGTGTTATTGGGGTGGGGTGTTACAAAGTGAGTACTGAAGCTCCTGCTTGCAAAACTGTCCCTTCTGAGACACACCAAGAGCCCAAAGCTTTATCGCCTGAATGTCTCAAAGAGCCATCTTATGTCAAGATACTCAAGGACTTGTGCACACAAGCACACAAATCTAGGAAGAACCACTTTCCTAAGAAGATCCTTCCAAGCAAGCAATTTTACATAAGATGGCAAAATATCCTTTCTGAGGGGGGTATGAAGTTTTGAAGAAGAAGGGGTGGAAGGGATTGGTTGGACATCTGCATGATAGGGGGAAACGCTGTAAAGTTTTCTCCTCCAGTTTATTTTCTGCACTTCACTCCACAAATTCCTTTTTTCCTTTTTCATTACATGTTATTTTGATTTGTTTTTGTGTCTAACAGCAATTAATCTTTTGATGTTTGTTTATATGAAAAAAAAAATATTGCTGTTAGTTATTGTTGACACGTGTTTTGGAGTTTAAGTTTGGGGGACGCCCTGGCCTTGTTCACACTCAGATTTCCTCACTTCCGGTAATGTATTTCTATACTACACATTGAGGGCAATGTGTAATTCAAGTTTGGGGGTATGGAAAAACATTTTGTCTGTTTATTTTTGTTCTAATTTGTTTATTTTTTTCTTATTTTGTTCTTATTTGTCTATTTTTATTTGCATTTTGTGTTAAATTTTTTCTTTTTGAAAAATTTGTGCTATATTGTTGTCAAGTTTGAGTTAAACTGTAACTGTGATTTGCATTTCATTAGCTTGCTTAAAGGGTTGAACATATGATTATGTCATTAGGAGTCTAAGTCCTTTGACTTATTTTTGGTAAAAGAGATTTCACTTGTTTTGAGATAAATTTTTATGAGCACATTAGCATGTTTTCTGTGAAGTATAATGTTTGAGCTTAAGTTTGTTCTCTCTGATATTTGTTGGATGACCTATTCATGAATAACCATTGGCTTGCAAGATATAAAAATAAATAAATAAATAAATAAATAAGAGTAGGAAAAAGAAAAGAAATATCATGTTGAGTTTTCCGCTGAGTAACCAGACCTCTTGCCTCATTAAGCATTGAGTGTTCGCGTCAAAAGGTGTGAAATTCAGAGTTTATTTATGATATGGCTAATCTGACTTCGTAGCCTTTTTGACTTAAGTTAGTAAGCTTCAGGAATATTTTACATCTAGTGCCCTAAAGCCACCTGGATTGGGAGTCATTGGCCTAGCACTTATTATATGGGTCAATTACAAAGCTTAAATGAGTTACACATTGTAGAGCCTGTAAAAAAAATAAATGCATATCATGCCTTGGTTGTTTCAATTGTTAGGGATTCTTACAAATTTTACGGAACTTGTCTTGAGTTTAAACTGAAAACTTCATGATTGTATGCTAATTAAACTTTACACTTTTTAGAACATATGAGGTCTCAATTGTCGATTTATGAGTGATTTGATTTGGATTTCCTTTTGATTGAAATGATGGTGTTTGTCTTTTTAAGCTTGCTCATGAATAAGAACCATAGTTTGTGTGAAACTTCTTTCTTGTTAACAACATAGTGCACAATATTTGTGGGTATCATTCCTGTTAATCCCTCACGAGACTTCAGTAGTCAACTAGGGATGCCTAGGGATTTAAAATGCTGGTTGCATATGCTAAATGCAATCGTCTCTCCCACAAAAGAGGATTTATGTTTCTTGATTTCATTTTATTTTTCATTTTGTTTTGCTGAGGGACTAGTAAAATGTAAGTTTGGTGGTATTTGATAAGTGCCAAATATTGCATATTTGGCCCCCTTTATTTGCATTAGTTAATCCTTTAGCGGTATTGTTATTTAATGTTTTGTGTTAGTTTTGTGTTTTCAGTATTTTGTAGGTCGTTGAAGAAAAAGAACAGCTTTAAAGGAAAAATGCAAAGTTTGGAAGAAAGCACACTTTGAGAAGACCTAGATGATGTTGTTAAGTTTAACCAAATCCAAGAAAAAGGTTAAATCGGATTAAAGATCAGATTAGATAAAATTTCGGATCGGATTCAAATTCAAATTTTGCACATGTCTCAGTATTTTGACCATAACTTTCTGCTCAAGTATTTGACTGAGGTGATTCAACAGCATTGGAAAGCTAACTCAAAATACTACAGTTCATTGTGTATAGTATTTTCCTAATTCGGACAGTTACTATGACAAAATCACCCCGCAATAAAAGAACACAAATCTGGATGAATCCTATTCCGATTTCAGACTTCTATTTGGACTGAGAGGCAGACCTCTAAATTATCTAGGATTAATAGAGCTTCTAGGACATCCCTAAGCCTATAAATAAACCTCTTTGCATTCAAGAAAATATACAATTCTAGAGACTAGTTTTGGGATACAATTTTGGAGACAGAATGTAATCCACAGCTTTTCTTTTAGTTTTTCTATAGTTTAGGTTTTATTTTTATGTGGAGCTAATTCCCAACTAAAGTTGAGGATGAAGCCTCACCGATGAAAAACATCAATACTTTCATGTAAGTCTTTATTTATTTGATTTTATTGGGTTTAATATTTCAATTATTTTACTTCTTTTCAATGTGTGGAGTGATTCTTGGATATCTTTTGTGATTCAAGGATACACTTGATGATTTAAGATAATTTCACATAATTGATTGCTTGATTTTATTTGCCTAAATAATTGGATATTCCTTGTGATTTGTTCTAGGGATACATTTGGTGTTTCAATTAAGATTGGATATCTTTTGTGATTTACGGATACATCTGATGATTTAATTGATATTGGATTCCTTTTGTGATTTGTGCAATTAATGGATACATGAGATTGTTTTGATTAACCGTTGAAGTATAGTAAAACATATCTAAGATTTTAATTGTAAGAACTTCAGATTAATATTGATAAACATGGAAGTATGTTGTTATGATTCGATGAGTGTGAATTCTCAAACCTTAGTCCTTTTTCTCTTAGTTTATTTTAATTAGTTTATGTTTCTCTTTTAATTTCAAAAATCAAAATTCAAAACCTTTTTGGAACTAGGTTAGGATTTATTTAGTTTTGATTTAAATTGGTCTTTCAGGAATACAATTCTCTGTGGGATCGACCTCGCACTTGCAATCCATTATACTACAATCGATTCGTGCACTTGTGAGTTAAATAAATTTGCACAACACTTACTAACTCGAGTTAAAAAGGCTACAGAACCGAACTAATCATGACATTAACCAGATCAAAATTCTTCACCTTTTGACGTGAACACTCAATGCTTTGAGGCAAGAGGTCTAGTTACTTAGTGAAAAGTTTATCAATGGTCATTTTTTTTTTATCACATATATATATCCCAAAGTATCCATCTAATAAATCATCCAGTTTCACCCAAGACATAGAAACCCACACATCAGACTTTCATGTCATACCCCACAAATTATATGCTAATGTGCTTGTGTAAGATCATATCAAACATGTGAATTATCAACTGCCTAAAACAAGTAACTAAACAGAAAAACTCTATCATCAGATCAAGTGTTCAAAATTTTTAAGCTCACTAATGAAATCAAATCACAATTCTTTTAGATTAACCAAAATTTTAAGAAACACATGAACATGCATATATATATATTCAAAATTTTGATAAAACAAACTGTTTGAGCTTTCTCAAACAGTTTCTCATCCGGTGGGGAATCATGAATTGGAATAAAGTAAGAAGAAAACTCAGTGAGCTTTTCTATCTTGATGTCCTCAATTTGCTCATGTGGTAGCTCTAACAGACTTCTCTCCTGGCCTCTTGGTGTTTCAGGAATAAGAGCTAATGTCAAAGAAGTCTCAGTGCTCTCTTCTTTTTCCTAATGTGGTTCCCGTGGAACTTCGGTTTGCTCCTCCTTTCCCTCTTCCACTTGATTTTCAACCACCTCTTCACACCTCAATGTGGCAGCTTGCTCATAATAGTAGGTGCACTCTACCTCCATGTAGTGCTCATTATGGTTGGCCACCAACTGACTTTGGTGCTCTTCTTCTTCATCTTTAAGTATGTCTGATATTTGCTTGAGGTGAGGCTCCATGCTTTCAAATGATTGAGTGCGAGACTTCTCCATCCATTCAAATGATCGCTTGCTTTCCTCCATCTCTTCTTTATAGGCAGTATGCCCTTCTTCTAGGGTAGCAAATGCTTCTTCTAAGGCTGTAACGCCCTGATATTTGAACTAGCAAATATCGAAGTTGTGACGCTACAACTTTAGAGAATACAATCTTACAGCAAAGTGTATATATATTTTTTTCTTTTTCTATGACCTAGGAATAACTTACAAAACACAATTGAGCTGACTGAAATACCTCGAGGTGATATAAAATAGAAACATGGTTTTCATTACAACATATGTACACACTAGGTATACCAAATATATGCCACAGACGGCACCTAAATTAATATAGTAATATTTATTAAGTTCACACACATCACCATACATAATAAAAGCAATTAACATAAATGAGTCTTGCTCCATAGAGTAAGCATCAATCTTGCAGTAGACGGTCTATCAACCATCAAAACCAATAAAAGGACTATCGTCCTCACTTTCTATTCCTGCATCAAGATCTATGTAAAGATGACGTTATCATATTTACATAGGCAAACAAGTGAATAATCTATTTTCCTAGAGATAAAGACTAAAAGACTAGTTTGAACAAGTAAGATTAAAGACTAAAATATATAATAATGAATGAGTTGTGAATGCAGCGTAATGACAAATTAGTTTGTGTTTTATGATAATCTTTCTTCAGATCTCTTGTCATGAGCTCTCAACCCGCTTACGTCCGTTATGTCCCTCACACTTTAGAGGTTTACCTATTTGGTGCTGGCAATTACACTGCCCTAGCTTAGTTATATATTGGGCCTGTTGGACGGTTATATACCCCCATCCATTGAGATACCGACAATTTCTCGAGGCAATCCACCCAACATGTTCTCAAGGTGGCTGTCTTAATAGCCCATTTTATTAGACACATTATGCAACAGTTGTATTGCAAAATTATATTAATAAGACAAAATAAGAATTCCTATAACAATAAAACAAAGCTCAGTAAGTATATCCATACTTACACTCCTTAGTGTAGTATTCTGCTCCACGTCTGCATATAAATACATATATACAAACAATACTTAGTTCATTCTCCAATAATATCATTGTTTAAAGACCCTCATCTTTTTATATTTATTTATTATCTGTCACTTCATCTTTACTTATTCATTTTATTATATTAATCTAAGATAGTCACTTATAAGTAACTTTATGCCTGAATTCATTTTTGGTGACGAGGTTAATGGCCAGTATCACTAAATACAAACTAGTATTAGAAATAATATATGTAAAGCATGACTCATATTTCGGAGATGAGACCAATGGTCCGTACCTACCAAAGTATGAATCAAAATTTAAATGACAATAAAAGAAATGACTAAATGAAAATACTGAATTCATATTCTGGGAATGACCGCCAAAAATATGAATTAAAATTTAAATGACAATAAAAGAAATGATTGAATGTAAATACTGAATTCATATTCCGGGGATGACCGCCAAAAATATGAATTAAAATTTAAATGACAATAAAATAAATAATTGAATGTAAAAGCTGTAAAGTAAATAATATATGGATAATATCATAAGCCCTTAATTGATTTTGTCTATTAATTCATTATTATTAATTCATTTGTATCTATTACGCTATTTTACATTATACGCTTATTGGGTCTTTAAACAATTAAATGAGAACAAGTGATACAAGCAATAAATTATAATATTTATACGAGAAACACTTACCCAATAATCCTTAGAAGTAAAACTCCACCAAATCTTCTCTAGGTAGCTAGTTTAGAAAAATAAGAACACTTGAACACTACAAGAAAGATCTAAGCTATATGGTATTTGACTAGAACTAAGAAATAAAATGAAAGAAGGAGCAAACAATTTTACTTGTTCTAAGATTGTAAGTGAAAAGCTCAAGTGAAAGTGACTTTAGCTTAGGCTCTATTTATAAGAGAATAGATGGTTAGGATTTATTTTTACACATTTGATCTAGGTTGAGATGTATTTAACCAAAAGAATGAACCTAGTCCATATTTCATGCTCTATACCAA
This sequence comes from Corylus avellana, assembly GCF_965113065.1. NCBI lineage: Eukaryota > Viridiplantae > Streptophyta > Magnoliopsida > Fagales > Betulaceae > Corylus > Corylus avellana. Next base: position 12,560,041 of record NC_142497.1, read on the forward strand.
TTAGTATTTTCGTCCAAAATGAGGGCAGTGTATCCCGATCCATTTTTCAATGTCCAAACATACTCCAAGACAAACATTTTCTATTTTCGGTTCGACTTCATCCGAGTTTGTTTGAGTCTTTTTTTAACGTTGTACAAAGTTTCCGATTCAACTTAGGCTTTAACTACTTGCATTCCCACTTGACCACTTGCCTTATTAAATTATTATTATCATGATATTTCCCATAACTCTCATTACTAGAAGACTTTAAGCTTTCAACAAAGGTGGTTAGCCTTGGTATCTTTCTTTAACAGTTTTAATCTCATTAGATAGGATGAAAATTAAAACACTGTTTCTTAAGCTAAAAACTAAAAAGCTTCAAATTAATTTATGACTTCACTAATCGCCAATATAAATAATTCATTTACTAAATTGGGTTTAATTATGCCCATAAACATATTAGTGAAGCTAAATTTTAGAATTGAAATAATATACATAAGAGGCCAAAAATCAATGTAATATACCTTTAACACTAAATAGTTATTTAGATCATTAATCCACATATCTTTGTTCTAATTTATCGATTATATTTTTAATCTATTTAATATTATTTAAATAAAAGTTTTAAAATCTAGGTCGTTACAAAGGCAGAACTCTTCGGAGTAGGTATCTCTTCTTGGTATTGTTGATGTGAAGAAAAATCTGAATGATTATACATGGGAGATGGTTCCTCTTCATGAGCTACTATCTTGAAAATGGATTGCTTCAGACTTGGGCTAAGACAAGAATATGATTGATGATAAGTGCCAAATATTGCATATTTGGACCCCTTTATTTACATTAGTTAATCCTTTAGCTGTGTCGTTATTTAATGTTTTGTGTTGGTTTTGTGTTTTTAGTATTTTGTAGGTCATTGAAGAAAAACTACAGCTTTAAAGGGAAAAATGCAAAGTTTGGAAGAAAGCATATATTGAGAAGACCTAAGATGATGTGGTTAAGTTTAACCAAATCCAAGAAAATGTTAAATCGGATTAAAGATCAAATTGGATTAAAGTTTAGATTGGATAAAATTTCGGATTGGATTCAAATTCAAATTCTGCATATGTCTTAGTATTTTGACCATAACTTTCTGCTCAAGTATCAGAATGAGGAGATTCAAGTGGAATTGGAAAGCTAACTTAAAATTCTACAGTTCATTGTGAAATATGATTTTCCTAATTCGGATGGTTATTATGCCAAAATCTCCTTGCAATAAAAGGACACAAATCTGGATGAATCCTATTCCAATTTCAGACTTCTATTATGACTGGGAGACAGACCTCCGAATTATCTAGGTTTAATAGGGCTTCTAGGACTTCCCTAAGCCTACAAATAGACCTCTTTGCATTCAAAAAAATATACAATTTCAAAGACTAGTTTTGGGATACAATTTTGGAGACAGAATGTAATCCGCAGTTTTTCTTTTAGTTTAGTTTTTCTTTAGGTTTAGGTTTTAGTTTCATAGTCATGTGGAGCTAAATTCTCAACAAAGGTTGAGGATGAAGCCTCACTGATGAAAAACAATATCACTTTATTGTAAGTTTTTATTATTCTGATTTTATTGGTTTATTATTTCAATTGTTTTACTTCTTTCAATATGTGGCATGATTCTTGGATATCTTGTTGTGATTCAAGGATGCATTTGATGATTTAGGATAATTTCATATAATTGATTGCTTGGTTTTTTAATTCATGAAAATTGGATATCCCTTGTGATTTGTTCTACGAATACATCTGGTGTTTCAATTAAATTTGGATTCCTTTTGTGATTTGGTCAATGAATGGATACATGGGATGATTTTGATTAATTCTTTGAAGCATAAAAAAACATACATAAGATTTAAATTGTGAGAACTTTAGATTAATATAGATGAATATAAAATATTTTGTTGTGATTTGATGAGTGTAGATTCTGCATCCTTAGTGCCTTTATCTATTGATTTGCTTAGTTTATTTAGTTTATGTTTAGTCTTTTAATTTTCAAAACCAAAATCAAAACCCTTTTGGGAACTAGGTTAGGGTAAAATTAGTTTAGATATAAGTTGTCCTTTCAAAAATACAATTCTTTGTGGATTCGACCTCACACTTGCAATCCATTAAATTACAAATGATTTGTGCACTTGCGAGTATTAAAACTTGCTGCTGCAGCCCCTGCTATTGCGATCGATCGCAGCCCTGCTACGATTGAGCGCACTCGGGGCCAAGACAGCAAGCTCAAGTGCACCTGCGCTCATTAACTGCCGCATTTTTACTCAAATGTGATCGAGTGCACATTAGCGCGATAGAGCGCACTCATAGCAAAGGCAGCAATTGTAGCAGTTCCATAAATGTTTGCCAAAAATTTATTTTTGGTCCTTTTTGTGAATTTTTAAATTTTAGTTTTTATTGTGTTAGTTGTTTTTTTTTTTAATTTATTTTATATATATATATATATATGGTTAATGTTTTATGTGCTAAAAAGTGAGGGGGAAGCATGAATTTTCATTTTAATGATTTTAATGCATCTCCTAGTTATAGGACACCAACTCCTACCAACTACCCTCAAAATTTTTACCCACATGAGCCATGTTCATACTACAATCCTTATCATAGTTTTAGTAATTGTCCCCTCTGGGAACAAGTTTCTGATTTTTTGTATGAGCAAATGAACACTAATATCTCTACCCCAGGGTTTGAATCAAATTCCAATTTTTACACCTTGAGATGGAATAATCAATCTGATTTCTCATGGTCAGCTTAGGCAATAGGAAATGAGGAGGAAGAAAAAGAAGAGCAAGTTGAGCACCATGAGAACAGTGAGCCACCAACAGATCTTGATCTACCCAGTGAAATGGAAGTGAGTACTGAAGCTCCTGCCTGCATCACTGTCCCTCTTGAGACATATCAAGAGCCCAAAGCTTCATTGCCTGAATGTCTCAAAGAGCCATCTTATGTCAAGATACTCAAGGACTTGTGCACACAAGCACACAAATCTAGGAACCACTTTCCTAAAAAGATACTTCGAAGCAAGCAATTCTACATAAGATGGCGAAATATCCTTCCAGAGGGGTATGAAGTTTTGAAGAAGAAGGGGTGGAAGGGATTGGTTGGACATCCGCATGATAGGGGGAAGTGCTATAAAGTTTTCTCCTCCAGTTTATTTTCTGCACTTGATTCCACAAATTTTTTCTTTCCTTTTTCATTACATGTTGTTTTTATTTTTGTTTTTGTTTCTAACAGCAATTAATCTTCTGATGTTTGTGTTGTGCCAAATACTACATAAATTAAAAGATAATATTTATTATATTTTACTCGCAAGTGCACAAGATCAAACGATAGTATAGTGTAGCAAGTACGAGATCGATCCCATGAGGATTGTTGATTTTGTTGTAGAGTTAATTAAAATATCAAAATTGTCATGAGATTGATATTATGAAAAAGAAATAAAAAGATATAAAGATAAATGAAAAGGTAAAGGTAGGGCTTTGATATCCACCACTAATCATACTTAGATAATATAACAATCTGCCAATGATTCAATCATATTATGAATACCTAATGTTTGCCAACCTAAGGGCATGGCTGTATACTCCTTAAGCTATTGATTTACCTAAACAACGAGTTAGGCATAGGTGTATACTCTAACTCTTTTCTTTCTCAAAAGATTTAGCATGGGTGTATACCAAGTTGTTCTTTAAGAAATCATAAATCTATGGAAATCGACAAACACACGGAACCTAGGGCATGGGTGTGCACTCCTGGTTCCCCATGTTGATAAACCCAAGAATCCGGTGTCGATTTATTTTGTTACTCTTATTAAACCTAGGACTCGGTCATCCAAATTGATTTAATTAACTAATCTATACCACATGCATATAATGTCCAATCACATACATATGAGGAATTCAAGAAAACAGGAATTAATCAAGTTAAACAACACAATATGATTATCACAAAGGCACCAATATTGAAATATTAAACAAACATAATTAGGGCTTCAATCTAGCCCACCTTAAGAGTTAGTTGCACATAATTAAAATAAAACTTAAAAATAAAAGAGAAAGAAAGAACCGAAAACCGCTCCTAGAAGTAGCCTCCAATTCCTCTCCTCAAAGTTGTCTCCTTCAAATTGTCTATTGAATTGTGAAGCTTAGAGGTCTATTTATAGGGCTTAGGAGAGTCCTAGAAGCCCTGGTAATCCTAGGAAATTCTGAGATTTAAGTCCTAGTCCAATTAGGATAAAGACAACCTAAGTCCAGATCGGAATAGGATTCGTCAAGAATTGCTTTCCTATCTTGCGGGGTGATTTTGGCATAGTGGCGCTTCGAATTAGAAAAATACTATTTCACAATGATTTGTATAATTTTGATATAGCTTTCCAATGCCGCTTGAATCACCTCAAGCAGATATTTGAGATGAAATTTATGGTCAAAATACCGAGATTTGTGCATAATCCAATTTTGAATCCAATCCAATTTTGACTCTAATTTGAGAAATTCCAATTTAATCCTTTCATTTATTTGATTAAACTTAACCATGATTGGTTAAGCTTAACCATATCTTCTAGGTCTTCCCAATTTGCCCTTTAAGCTTGGAACTTTTCCAGAAATGCTTTCTTTTCTTCAAAAAACCTATAAAACAAAGAATATACAAAAAGGAAGTAAAATAGTACAAACGAACAATACTAAGGAATTAACACATATAAGTTTAAGGACTAAAATATGAATATATTGCTAATCCCTTAGCTATACGAAATTAAAAACTAAAAAACAAAAAGATAAATCCATCATTTGTGGGATGTACGATTGCATTTAGCATATGCAACAAGCCTTTTAAACCCCTAGGAATTTCCTAGAGGACAAGTGAAGTCTCGTGAGGGTTTTCCAGGAATGTTACCCACAAACATCATGCACAGTTCATGTTATCCCAAAGATTAAAGTATTACTTCAAGATCATGATTTTCCTTCATTAGCAAGCTTAAAAAGATAAACTCCATCTTCACAGTGAATTGGAATTTCAAAGTTTAACCACTTACAAAAGACATGCTAAGGCATCACAAGTTCGAAACAGTGTAAAGAGAACTAGTACATAAATATGAAGCTTTCAATTATTTTTAATGTGCAATGTCTCAATGTCTCAAAGTTCATTGAAATCCTTGTTAGGATGAACAACAATGGCATTTTTTTTTTTTTTTGTTCTCGTCAGGTTGTGCAATGTTTGGTTCCCTTAAGCTTTCTATTTGACCCATTTAACGAGTGTTAAGTCAATGACTCCCAAACCAGGTGGTTTTAGGGCATTAGGTGTAAAACACCCCTAAGGACCTGCTAACTCGAGTCAAAAAGGCTACGAAACCAAACTAACCATGACATCAATCAAATCAAAATTTCACCTTTTGACGTGAAAACTCAATGCTTTGAGGCAAGAGGTCTAGTTACTTAGCACACACACACACACACACACATATAAGATATGTATATATCTTATACCTATCTTTATCATCAATTTCGATTTGCCAAAATCCTGACTTCATATCGAACTTAGAGAAAACTATAGCCTCACTGATATGACTAACTAGAAACAATCAAACTATATATATATATATATATATATATATATATATATATATATATATATATGGCATAGTATTCATCTAATAAGTCATCCAGTTTCACCCAAGACATAGAAACACGTACATTAGACTTTCATGTCATACTCCACAAATTATGTGCTAATGTGCTTGTGTGATCAAATCAAACATGTGAATTCTCAACTCTCTTAAGCAAGTAACCAAACTTAACAAATTCTATCATCAGATCATGTGTTCAAAATTTTAAGCTCATCAATAAAATCAAACCACAACTTTTTCAGATTAACCAAAATTTCAGGGCAAACATGAACATGCAAATTTTTTTTTTCACAAACAATAAAAATAAAATAAAACTAGGAATTTTTTTTTTTTTTCATAAACAATAAAAATAAAGTAGAACTTGGACAAAGTGTGTGTAAAGTGTCTCCCATACCCCCAAACTTAAGTTATACATTGTCCTCAATGTGTCTATAACATGGAAAGAATTTACCCGGGAGCTGGCCGAATTGTTTGGAATAGTATGGCTCAAAGCACATCCCCAAACTTGAATTGAAGCACACTTGTTCCTGCAAAACGCTAAAGTAACAAAGGAAAACAAAAACAAAGTAAAACAAAAACAAAATAAAACAAAACAAAATAAAATAAAAATAAAACAAACAAACAAAATAAAAAGGAGATGATGTGGGGTGCCTCCCATGAGCGCTAAGTTTAACTTCTTCAGCCAGATTGTGGTACTTTAAACTTGAAGCAGCAGTCTTTTCTTCTCTTGTACTAAAGGGAATTAATCTTTTCTATTGCAAGGTGATTCCAAATGTCTATAGATCTAGGAGGACCACTTTGAGTTTCTCCAACAGTTTCTCATCCAAGAGGGAATCACGAACTGAATAATACTCAGGGAATTCATCTATCTTGATGTCCTCAATTTGCTCATCACATAGCCCCAACAGACTTCTCTCTTGGATTCGTAGTAATCCAGGAATAGGAGCTAATGGTGAAGAAGTCTCAGTGCTCTCTTCATTTTTCTGATGTAGCTCCTCTAGAACCTCAGTTTGCTCATCTTCTTCTTCCACCTTGTTGTTCTTAGGAGTGGAATCCAATAAGGCATCAGCTTGCTCATGTATCATGTCAAGGTCCAGATCAAATTCATACTGAGCAAAGTGCTGTTTCAATGGATCCTCCAGACTTGGCTCACTAAACATCTCAGCTTGCTTGAGGAACTTGTCACAATCCAAGTCAAACTCAAATTGATCAAAACACTCATTCAATGGATCCTCAAAACTTGGCTCATTAGAAGTCTCAGCATACTCAAGTAGCTTGTCGAGGTCAAGGTCACCTCCAAATTCATTAAAGCACTCTCCCAAAGGATCCTTAATACTTGGCTCATTAGGAGTTTCAGCATGCTCAAGTAGCTTGTCCAGGTATAGGTCACCTCCAATTTGATCAAAACGCTCTCCCATTGGATCCTCAAGACTTGGCTCACAAAAACTCTCCTCAACAGTTTCTTCATTCCCAAGTGTGGTGGTTGTTTGCTCATGATAGTAAGTGCACTCATTCTCCATGTAGTGCTCATTAGGATTGGCCACCAACTGCCTTTGACACTCTTCTTCTTCTTCTTTAAGTATATCTGATATTTGCTTGAAGTGATCCTCTGTCTTGGCCATGGTGGATTGCAACCGTCGATTATAGGCCTTGCTGTGGCTAAGAAAAGCTGACAATGTTTCTTCTAAACTACCATGCACTTCTTCTAACACAGAATTCTTTGGAGGAGGTGTCTCTTCTTGGTATTTTTGAGGTGGAGAGGAATATGAATAGTCATATATGGGGAGATGGTTCCTCTTCATGAGCTATTATCTTGAAAAGGGATTGCCTTAGACTGGGACTAAGACATGAATATGATTGACCATAGAATTGTGGAGATGACTCCTCTTCATGAAGTTGTGGTGCTTGAATTCCAGGAGCTTGAGCTTACCACAAAAGATTAGATTGTTGGCTCAATGACGGGTTATAGGAATCAAAATAGTGGTCGGTCCCCGGTCTAGAGAACGATATGTTCTTATGCCCAAAAATTTTGTTAAAAATTTGTCTTATTGAAGGACATTCTCTAACATGGTGATAAGGGTCATGGCATAATGGACATGGTCCATGGGGCGTCGGAATGCCTCCCCACATGTGTGAAATTAAAAATAAGATAACAAAAAGTTAAAAAAGAAACAAAATTAAAAATAAAACTTACAAAAATGCAGACTCAATTGACCCTGCATGAAATAAAAGAAAAAAATCAGATCTATAATTAGTGCAGTAACTATGTTGCTGTTTGGATGTGCAATCGATCACACTGGTGCACTCGATCGCCTTGGTTGGGTGCTCGAGCGCACCTACAGAGGCAAAATAGGAACTACAGAAAAAACTAGAAAAACAGAAAACTTTAAAACAAAAATAAATTAAAGGAAAAAAAAATTCCAAACAAAATCAAACAATCCCCCGGTAATGGCGCCAAAAACTTATTGTGTCAAATACTACCTAAATTAATAGATAATATTTAGTACGTTTTACTAGCAAGTGCACAAGATCAAACGATAGTATAGTGTAGCAAGTACGAGATCGATCCCACGAGAATTGTTGATTTTGTTGTAGAATTATTTAAAATATCAAAATTGTCACGAGATTGATATTATGAAAAAGAAATAAAACGATATAAAGATAAATAAAAAGGTAAAGGTAGGGCTTTAATATCCACCACTAATCATACTTAGATAATATAACAATATGCCAATGATCCAATCATATTATGAATACCTAATGTTTGCCAACCTAAGGTCATGGGTGTATACTCCTTAAGCTATTGATTTCCCTAAGCAATGAGTTAGGCATGGGTATATACTCTAACTCTTTTCTTTCTCAAAGGATTTAGCATGGGTGTATATTGAGTTGTTCTTTAAGAAAGCATAACAGTATAATTATCAAAAAAGGCGCCAATATTGAAATATTAAATAAACATAATTAGGGCTTCAATCTAGCCCTCCTTAAGAGTTAGTTACACATAATTAAAATAAAACTTAAAAAGAAAAGGGAAAGAAATAACCGAAAACCGCTCCTCGAAGTAGCCTCCAATTCCTCTCCCCAAAGTTGTCTTGAAATTGTCTATTGAATTGTGAGGCTTAGAGGTCTATTTATAGGGCTTAGGAGAGTCCTAAAAGCCCTAGTAATCCTAAGAAATTCGGAGATTTAAGTCCTAGTTCAATTAGGATAAAGAAAACCTACGTCCAAATCGGAATCGGATTCGTCCAAAATTGCTTTCCTATCTTGCGGGGTGATTTTGGCATAGCGGCGCTTTGAATTAGGAAAATGCTATTTCACAATGATTTTGTAGTATTTTGAGTTAACTTTCCAATGCCGCCCGAATCACCTCAATCGAATATTTGAAGTGAAAGTTATGGTCAAAATACCAAGACGTGTGCAGAATCCAATTTTGAATCCAAATCCGATTTTAACTCTAATATGAGAAATTCCGATTTAATCATTTCCTTTATTTGATTAAACTTAACCATGATTGGTTAAGCTTAACCATATCTTCTAGGTCTTCCCAATTTGCCCTTTAAGCTTGGAACTTTTCTGGAAACGCTTTCTTTTCTTCCAAAAACCTATAAAACAAAGCATATACAAAAAGGGAGTAAAATAGCACAAATGAACAATACTAAGGAATTAACAAATATAAGTTTAAGGGCTGAAATATGAATATTTTAGCACTTAACAGTTTGTTTTGGTGACAGGTGTTTTGGTGTTTGAGTTTGGAGGATGACCTGCCCCTTTTTCACACCTTGATGTTTCCTTACTTCCGGTAATGTATTTTGATACTACACATTGAGGGCAATGTGTAATTTGAGTTTGGGGGTATGGAATAACACTTTGTCTGTTTATTTTTATTCTTATTAGTTTATTTTTATTTGTCTTTTTGAGTTAAAAAAAAATATATATTTTGAAATATTTTGAAAAAAAAAAAAATGTGCTATGTTGTTGTCAAGTTTGAGTTAAACTGTAACTGTGATTTACATTCCATTAGCTTTGCTTAAAGGGTTGAACACATCATTATGTCATTAGGAGTCTGAGTCCTTTGACTTATTTTTGGGTAAAAGACATTTCACTTGTTTTGAGATAAATTTTTTAGTACATTAGCAAGTTTTCTGTGAGGTATGATGTTTGAGCTTAAGCTTGTTCTTTTTGAGATTTGTTGGATGACCTATTGATGAATAATCATTGGCTTGCAAGATATAAAAATAATAAATAAATAAATAAAAAAGAGTAGGAAAAAGAAAATAAAGATCATGTTGAGTTTTCCGCTGAGTAACCGGACCTCTTGCCTCATTCAGCATTGAGTGTTCACGTCAAAAGGTATGAAGTTCAGTGTTGATTTAAGATATGGCTAGTCTGGCTTCGTAACTTTTTTGACTTAAGTTATTAAGCCCATAGGGATGTTTTACATCTAGTGCCTTAAAGCCACCTGGCTTGGGAGTCATTGGCCTAACACTTGTTACATGGGTCAATTAGAAAGCTTAAGGGAGTTAGACATTGCAGAGCGTGTAAAAAAAAAAAAAGGAAAAAAGGAAAAAAAACAAATTGCATATCTTGCCTTGGTTGTTTCATTTGTTAGGGATTCTTACAAATTTTATGGAACTTGTCTTGAGTTTCTGGAAGTTTCATGATTGTATGTTAATTACAATTTACACCTTTCAGAACATATGAGGTCTCAATTGTCCAATTATGAGTGATTTGATTTTGGATTTCCTTTTGACTGTGAGGATGGTGTTTGTCTTTTTAAGTTTACTCATGAATAAGAAACATGGTTTATGTGAAATTTCTATCTTGTTAACAACATAGCGCTACAATGTTTGTAGGTGTCATTCCTGTTAAGCCCTCACGAGACTTCACTTGTCCACTAGGAATGCCTAGGGGTTTAAAAGGCTTGTTGCATATGCTAAATGCAATCGTCTATCCCACAAAAGAGGATTTATGTTTCTTGCTTTCATTTTATTTTTCGTTTTGTTTTGCTAAGGGACTAGTGTTAAGTGCTAAAATATTCATATTTTCAGCCCTTAACTTGCATGTTTTAATCATTTGGTTTTAATTAAGTAGGTCATTTTAATTCCTTTTTGTGTTTTTCATAATTTTGTAGGCTTTTGGAAGAAAATGAAGTAAATCTGGAAGATTTGGGCTCAAAGAGAGAAGATGGGAAAAATGGGAGCCCCTAACACTGTAATCGATCACAGGTTACCTACGATCGAGTGCAGTGCTAGAGAAGACACAGCACAAAGCAAGCAATCAGTGGTCGAGCGCAGAATAGAAGAGGCTCGATCGCAGACCTGCGATCGTGCGCACACGGGTTGCGATCGATCACACCCGTGCACAAGAGACATATCAAGTGGCGGCTAGATTGTCATTCTTTCCATATTAGGGTTTTCCAACTCCCAATTGTAATAGGTTTTGAAACCCTACGAAATTCCTAGGTTTACTAGTTTGTCAAGGACTTTTAAAGCCTATAAATAGACCCTTAAGCCTCTAAAATATGTATGCTTTGTAAGGAGAAGAATTAGAGCTCTTCAAGTTCAAGTCTCGGGTTTATTCTTTTCCTTTCTTTTCTTTTCTTTTATGAAGATGTTTAACATCAACTCTATGTGTAGCTAATTCATTTAGTACGGCTAGATTGAAGCCCTAGTTATGTTTTGTTAATATTCAATATTGACGCCTTTGTGATGATCTTGTTATGATGTCTAACTTGATTAATACCTAGTTTCATGAATTCCTCATATGTGTGTGCCTGATCAACATGTGCATGTGGTATGTACTAGTTAGTTAAATCAATTTGGATGACCAAGTCCTGGGTTTAACATAAGTAACAAAAGATATCCACACCGGATTCTTGGGTTAATCAACATAGGGAACTGGGAGTAGACACCCACGCCCTAGGCCTCATGTGTTTGTCGATTTCCACAGTTTTATGCTTTCTTAAAGAACAACTTAGTAGACACCCATGCTAAATCTTTTAAGAAAAAAAAGAGTTAGAGTAGGCACCCATGCCTAATTCGTTGCTTAGGGAAATCAATAGCTTAAGGAGTAGACACCAATGCCCTTAGGTTGACCAACATTAGATATTCATAACATGATCAAAACATTGGCATATTGATATATTAGCTAAATATAATTAGTGGTGGATATCAAAGCTCTTCCTTTTTATCATTATCAATTTAAATCCAATCTTTTATTTTATTTCATTTTGGGAATTAATTTTAGACAAGATTCAGCAGTCCTCGTGGAAATGACCCCGTATTTGCATACTATACTACTATGTTGACCTCGTGCACTTGCGGGTAAAACATCCAGTTATTTGCCTATTAATTTAGGTGGGTAATTGTGGAACAACAACTAGCAAAATGTAAGTTTGGGGGTATTTGATAAGGTGCCAAATATTGCATATTTGGACCCCTTTATTTACATTAGTTTAGCTATGTCGTTATTTAATATTTTGTGTTAGTTTTGTAGTTTTAGTATGTTGTAGGTCTTTGAAGAAAAACTACAGCTTTAAAGGGAAAAATGCAATTTTTGTAAGAAAGCATAATTTGAGAAGACCTAGATGATGTAGTTGAGTTTAACCAAATCTAAGAAAAGGTTAAATTGGATTAAAGATCAGATTGGATTAAAGTTTAGATTGGATAAAATTTCGGATTGGATTCAAATTTAGATTCTGCACATGTCTCAGTATTTTGACCATAACTTTCTGCTCAAGTATCAGATTGAGGTGATTCAAGCGCCATTGGAAATATAATTCAAAATACTATAGTTTATTTTGAAATAGGATTTTCCTAGTTTGGACGGTTACTATGTCCAAATCGCCCTGCAATAAAAGGACACAAATTTGGACAAATCCTATTCGATTTCGGACTTCTATTTTGACTGGGTGACAGACTTCCAAATTATCTAGGTTTAATAGGGCTTCTAGGACATCCTTACGCTTATAAATAGACCTCTTTGCATTCAAGAAAATATACAATTCCAGAGACTAGTTTTGGGATACAATTTTGTAGACATAATGTAATCTACACCTTTTCTTTTAGTTTAGTTTTTCTTTAGATTTAAGTTTTAGTTTCATAGTCATGTGGTGCTAAATTCTCAACTAAGGTTGGGGATGAAGCCCCACCGATGAAGAAGAACATCTCTTTATTATAAGTTTTTATTATTCTGATTTTATTGGTTTATTATTTCAATTGTTTTACTTCTTTTCAATATGTGGCATGATTCTTGGATATCTTGTTGTGATTCAAGGATACACTTGATGATTTAGGATAATTTCACATAAATGATTGCTTGATTTTTAACTCATAAAAATTGGATATCCCTTTTGATTTGTTGTACGGATACATCTGATATTTCAATTAAATTTGGATTCCTTTTGTGATTTGGTAAATGAATGGATACATGAGATGGTTTTGATTAATTCTTTGAAGCATAGTAAAACATACATAAGATTTAAATTGTGAGAACTTCGGATTAATATTGATGAATATAAAATATGTTGTTATAACTTGGTGAGTGTAGATTCCTCATCCTTAGTGCCTTTATATATTGATTTACTTAGTTTATTTAGTTTATGTTTAGTCTTTTAATTTTCAAAACCAAAATCAAAACCCTTTTGGAACTATTTTAAGGTAAAATTAGTTTAGATATAAGTTGTTCTTTCAAAAATACAATTCTCTGTGGGCTCAACCTCGCACTTGCAATCCATTAAACTACAAACGATTTGTGCACTTGCAAGTATTAAAATTTGAACAACAATTGACCATATAACTGTGGAGATGGTTCATCTTCTTGGTATTGTGGAGGCCAATAAGTGGAAGATGGCTCTTCTTGGTATGCTTCTTCTTCTTTGAGACTATTGCCTTTCTATTTATGGTGGGCCTCTATCTCCTCAATGTCTTGCCGTGTTCTCGTAATCAATGTATTCATCATATCTAATGTCTCTTCAGTAAACTCAAGAGGAGGTGGTTCAGCCTAATATTGCTATTGTGGAGCTGATTGAGAGGAATATGAACGATCATAGAACTGCTAATATGATTGATGTTGCTGTCCATGAACTTGTGGAGCATGATTTCCAGGAGCTTGAGCTTGCCATGATAGATTAAATTGTTGGATTCATGATGGGTTATAGGTATCAAAATAGCCGTCGTCCCCCGGTCTAGAGAACGATGTGTTCATAAGCCCAAAAATTTTGTTAGAATTTGTCTTATTGAAGGACATTCTCTAACATGGTGATAAGGGTCATGGTATATTGAACATGGTCCATGAGGCGTCGGAATGCCTCCCCACATATGTGAGAACAGTAATAAAATCAAAAGAAGTTAAAAATTAAAATGGAAATAAAAATAAAAATAAAATTTACGAAGATGCAGACTCAACTAACCCTACATGAAACAAAAGACAAATAAAAATTAGATCTATAATTAAAATAGTTTCCGTGCTGCTGTCCAGATGTGCGATCGATCACACTGTGAGGTGCGCTTGATTGCACTGAGGCGCTCAATCACCCTAGAATGGGCACTCGAGCGCACCTCCGAAGGCAAAATAGGAACGACGGAAAGCTAGAAAATAGAAAACTAAATTAAAACAAAAATAAACTAAGGAAAAAAAAATTCCAAATCAAACAATCCTCAGCAACGGCACCAAAAACTTGTTGTGCCAAATACTACCTAAATTAATAGATAATATTTAGTACATTTTAACTCGCAAGTGCACAAGATCAAAATAATAGTATAGTGCAGCAAGGACAAGATCGATCCTATGAAGATTGTTGATTTTATTTAGAATTAATTAAAATATCAAAGTTGTCACAAAATTGATATTGATATGTTGAAAAGAAGTAAATATATATAAACGGTAGGGCTTTGATATCCACCACTATTCATGCTCAAATAATATAACAATATGCCAATGCTCTAATCATATTATGAATACCTAATGTTTGCCAACTTAAGGGCGTGGGTGTATACTCTAACTCTTTTCTTTCTTAAAGGATTTAGCATGGGTGTATACTAAGTTGTTCTTTAAGAAAGTATAAATCTATGGAAATTGACAAATACACGGAACCTAGGGCATGGGTGTATACTCACAATTCTCCATGTTGATTAACCCAAGAACCCGGTGTCGAATTCTTTTGTTACTTTTATTAAACCTAGGACTTGGTCATCCAAATTGATTTAATTAACTAATCCATACCACATGAGTACGTTGATCAGGCAAACACATGAGGAATTCAATAAAACAGGAATTAATCAAGTTAAGCATCACAATATGATTATCAGAAAGGCGCCAATATTGAAATATTAAATAAACATAATTAGGGCTTCAATCTAGCCCTACTAAGTAGTTTAGTTACACATGAGTTAGATGTTAAACATCTTCATAAAATAAAATAAAGAGGAAAAGAATAAACCCGAAACTTGAACTTGAAGAGCTCCAATTCTTCTCCTTGGAATTGTGTCTATTCTAAAGGCTTAAGGGTCTATTTATAGGCCTTAGGAACACTCTAGAAATCCTAAAGATCGTAGCTTTTACGTTCTAAGTTGCATAGGGTTTTGAAGGGTTGAAAAGGAGGACTTTCCGAAGTAAGGCGCTGCTGACTTGCTTCTCACGCATGGGTGCGCTTGATCGCAGGACTGCAATCGATCTTGTGTTATGGGCGCTCGATCGCAAGTGCGATTGAGTGTATTTCTTGTGTGCACGAGCTCATGCCTTGCGCTCGTCTGGTCATTTCGCTTGTAGTGCGCTCGATCGCAAGTCCCCTGCGATCGATCGCACTATCAAAAACTCTAGCTTTTCCCAAATTTGCTCTTTAAGCCCAATACTTCCAGAATTGCTTCATTTTCTTCCAAAAACCTATAAAACCAAGAAAATACCGAAATGGAAATAAAATTGTACGAACTACAAAACTTAAGGAATTAACAAATATAAGTTAAGGGCTAAAATATGAATATTTTGGCACTTAACATCTAGAGATGTTTGTGAAATCCTTGATGAATCTTCTATAGAACCAATATGTCCAAGAAAACTTATTACACCCTTGGCCATCATAGGAAGAGGGAGTTTGGAGATGATGTCAATCTTGGCCTTGTCCAGGTCAATACCCTTGCTAGAAATGACATGACCCAACGCAATGCCCTATTGTACCATGAAGTGCCACTTTTCCTAATTAAGCACTAAGTTGCATTCTTCACACTTCCTGAGGACAATTTGCAGATGACTGGGGCATTCATTAAAGTTAGAGCCAAAAACACTAAAATCATCCATAAATACCTCAATGAATTTCTCCACCATGTCCGAGAAAATGCTCATCATGCATCTTTGAAAGGTGGCTGGTGCATTGCATAATCGAAACGTCATCCTTCTATAAGCAAATGTGCCCAAAGGACATGTGAAGGTGGTCCTTTCTTGATCCTTTGGTGCAATTGCAATTTGGTTGTAGCCACTGTACCCATTCAGAAAGTAGTAATATCTATGGCTGACTAACCTTTCTAGCATCTGATCAATGAATGGCAGGGGAAAGTGATCTTTTCGGGTCACCTTGTTTAGCCTTCGGTTGTCAATACATACTCTTCACCCGGTGGTTACTCTTGTAGATACCAACTCATCTTTTTCATTTTTCACCACTATGATCCTACTCTTCTTCGGCACTACCTAAACCCCAACCCTAAAAATTCCACATCAGTAGCCCTTTCCAAGTAATAATGTTTTAATTGTATTTTTAATTTAGATATTTTTTATATGCATGATGGTTGTATAACTTAGAGATTTCATTTTAAAGTTTATACACAATTGTTATGACATTCTTCTTTTGTCTTAGAAAGCTTTTTATCTTGATTGAATCCTTTATATTTTCTGTGATTATATAAATGATTGTTATACAACGGTTTTAATTGACACATGATCAAGAGGGTTTGATAGGCCATGCCTAGGAAAGGCGAATTACTCTACAGCCTAGCTTAGTGTAATTTAGGTAGACAATTCGTACGACCCGAAGATGAGTTATGCTTATCCCTTAATTGCGTGTAACTAATTAAATGATTTGATAGCCCATAGGCTCCATACCTAGGGAAGACGGACCATACTGCATCTAGAGGTTAGGTAGACGGTTCGTGCTAATTGAAGATGGATTATACTCATTTCTTAATTATGGTATTTTCTTGACTACTCGAGTGAGACAAGTCCTATATCAAGCATAGTATGAATTTTCCATGTTAATTTATGATTGACCATTGTTATGCGGTTAGCGGTGAAATTAGCACCCTATTCTTTCTCTCATTATTACTATCTTTCTTTACTTCTACGTATTTATTTTTAGAAAGCAAAAACAAATCAACTTTCTTTAAATTGAGTTACTTTCAATCTTGACAAGCTTAATAACAACGCATGTGCAGTAGGGGTGAAAATGCGGTTTTTATTAACCGGCTTCTAACCGCTAACCACTTACTGCACTAACCGCTAACCGCTTTTATATATATATATATATATATATATATATATATTACTTAAGCAGTTAATATAAAATTCCGCTTCCTTGATTAATCTTTGTTTCTGGATCTTTTCTCTTGCGCTCTTCCTGTTTTATTTCTGGATAACAAAAAGGCTAGTCACAATTTACAACCATAAACTCAATTTCATATTTCTATCTTTTCTTTTATATTTTTGCTGGGCATTGAGCAAAAGTTAAAGGTTGAAATTTTGTTATTTTAACAGCATGCCATATATATATATGAGAAGTAATGACATACTTCAATTTAGAGTAATGATTGGAAACAAGCATAAGTGGATGATTAAAGTAATTGATTGGTTAAAAATATGTGATTTCTTTAAATAGTGCCATTTTAGGACAAGGAAATAATAAATAACTGAATATTTAAATTATATAACCCCTTTGGACAGAGTGTGTTGGTGAAGCTTGAGCCACGAGGTTTGAATTCATTACTCCCTCTTTCTTTCTATCTAGTTATCTTTTAGATGTTAGTGTTACTCACTCGGCACGCAGCATTTGGTTTTGGTCTCACCTTTATTTAAACAATTTGTTTTGGTGCTCTAATTTAAACGAGCGTTTTGGACCATCGTCTTCCTTTCTCAGTTACTAACCTAAATTTATGAAAATGTGAAATGAAACAGTAAAAAGAAGAAAATCAAATACAGGCATAGGCATGGGCATGAGTTATGAGGGCTCCCTGAAAAAGCTTTGCCCTTCATGAGTGCCTAAGGGGCGATTACGGCACCCGAGAAAATTCTAGTGGATGTAAGGAAAATTTTTGGGGTTGAGGAGAGGCATTTGACTCCTCTAGAACCCCCTTCCCTCCACCCTTGGTTCTATGATCAGTTCATAGAAGCCATGAACTAGATAGGAACCCATATCATCCATAATAATCAAGAAGCCTCTAGGACAAATTTTGCTAAACTACGATTAGAGATAAATCAAATGCTCTCATACTTCAAGAAAGATCAAGAATCCGAGTCAAACTACGATAAGATCGTTAGTCTCATAACACTGGCCAATTTTCAAAACGCCACCAGTAGTCAAGGATCCCAACCCCAAGTCCAACATTGCTGACGAGAGTATGGAGGGCATTCTCAAAAACCACATTGTCCCACATTGCTAAAAAAAAAAAAGTCTCTTCAACATTCATTATCTATAAAAGTGTGGTTTAACCATCTTTGTGAAGTCAAGTGGCTCAAGCCTTAAGCCATAGCTTGGCTACCCCAGGCTGGGTGCAAGCCCATAAATAAGCTAGCTTCCTAAGCCATTTTATTTTATTTAAAGTTTAAATTTTTTTAAGAAATTATATGAGCTGATTCTCTAGTTTGGCTTGGTGTGAAGTTCAAATTTCTTTTAAATATATATTTTTTAAAACGGTTAACTGTTAACCATTTAAATAACAGCTAATCGGGCAGTTAACCGCCTAGCGGTTAGCGGAGGCGGTTAGTAAATTAGGTGGTTGTGGTTAGCGGTTTTAGCCACTAACCACTAACCGCAACTGCCTTTTCACCCCTAATGTGCAATCCTTGAGGTTCGACACACTCAATATAACCATATCCCACAAGGATTCATTATATTGCGAATGGTTATTTTTATTATTGATATTTTTGCACACAAAAAGGCCACATCACCCATGGATAAGGTTATAAATGTGCACAAAACTTTATAACAGTAACTTGATGTCTATAGACTAATTAGAAATAACTAAGTACAAAATGAATCAATGTGCCCCATATGCTCCACATGACTTTTAAATAGCTTTACCGGTAAACCTTTAGTCATAGGATCCGCAATCATCAATTCAGTACTAATATGCACAATGAGCACTTCATTCTTTTTGATGTTCTCTCACACGAAGGTACTTGATGTCGATATGTTTACTTTTACTTCCACTTTTGTTATTCGTAGAGAAGCAAATGGCAGCACGATTATTGCAGAAGATCTTGATTGGTTTCGCCATAGAATCTGCAATTTTGAGACAACCAACAAAATTTCTCAACCATAGTGCCTATGTAGTACCTTCATAGCATGCAATAAATTCTGCCTCCATTGTAGATGTAGCAACTATAGTCTACTTGCTGCTTCTTCAAGATATTGCCCCTCAAGCAAAAAGAAAAATAGACCTTGAAGTAGAGTTTCTGCTATCTATACATCCAGCAAAATCTGAATCTAAATATCCAACTAACTTCAAATGGTTAGTGTGTCTGTAGGTCAAACTGTAGTCCTTTGTTCCTTGAAAATACCGCATGACTTTCTTTGCAGCTTTCCAATGTTCCAATCCTATGTTGCTTTGATATCGACCCAGCAATCCAATTGCCAGTTCAATGTCAGGTCTAGTGCAGACCTGTGCATACAATAGACTGCCTACTGCAGATGCATATGGGATACTTTTCATCTGCTCTTGTTCCAATACAGTATGGGGACACTGGTCATTACTAAATTGATCCCCTTTAACGATAGGTGCTACAGAAGTTGAACAGTTCTTCAGTCTGAATCTCTCTAAAACCTTTTCAATGTAGGCCTTTTAAGACAATTTTAATATTCTTTGATTTCTGACTCTGTGAATCTCTATGCCAATGACATAAGAGGATTAACCCAAATCCTTCATTTCAATGTTTTGAGAGAGGAACTGTTTGGTTTTGTGTAGTGATGTGTGCCAAATATTGCATATTTGGACCCCTTAATTTACTTGTGTTAATCCTTTAGCTGTGTTATTATCTGATGTTCTGTGTTAGTTTTGTGTTTTTAATATTTTGTAGGTGTTGAAGAAAAAAACTACTTTTTGGAAGAAAACATACTTTGAGAAGACCTAGATGATATGGTTAAGTTTAACCAAATCAAAGAAATGGGTAAATCGGATTAAGGATAAGATTGGATAAAATTTCGAATTGGATTCAAATTCAGATTCTACACGTCCCAGTATTTTGACCATAACTTTTCGTTCACATATCCGATTGAGGTGATTCAAGTGGCGTTGGAAAGCTAACTCAAAATACTACAATTCATTGTGAAATAGGATTTTGCTAATTCGGACGCTTACTATTCCAAAATCGTCCCGTAATTAAATGGTACAAACCTGGACGAATTGTATCCGATTTCAACTTGTAAAACCCTAAGTTTTAGGTCTATAAATAGGGAATTATCAGATTAGTTGAGGGGACTACGAATTTGAAGATTGCAGAGGAGAAAGAAGAGAGTTTAAGGTTTTCCTAACTTTTGAATTTCTACTTTGTGATTCTTATTTGTAAGTATTCGATTTTACATTATGAATTCAATCAATTTTGTTGTCTTTCAATAACATGAGAGGCTAAACCTTCAACTAAGGTTGAAGATGAAGCCTCACTTATGATTAGCAACTTTGTTTCATGTATGTAATATTTCCCAATTTAATGGTTTAATTGCTCTATTGTTTTACTTCTAATCAATTGGATTGAATAACTCTTGGATATCTTTTGTGATTCAAGGATACACTTGATGATTTAAGATTATTCAATATAATTGATTGCTTGGTTTTCTTTATTAAAAATTGGATTTCCCCTGTGATTTATTCTCTGGATACAATTGATGTTTTGATAAAGATTGGATATTTTCTTGTGATTTACGGATACAGTTAATGATTTGATCGAATATTGGATTTCTTTTGTGATTCGGGTTATGAATGGATACATGGGATCTTTTGATTAATTCTTTGAAGCAATAGTAAAACAAACTTAAGATTTATATGTGAGAACTTTGGAGAATATTATAGATCATGAAATTATGTTGTTATGAATTTGTGAGTGCGGATTCCGAAACCTTAGTGCTTCGTCATAAGATTTTAATCACTTTAAATTGTTCATGCTTTTGTTTTTTCATTCAAACAAAAAAATCTCTCAAAAATTTGGAACTAGATTAGGGTTTAATTAATTTAGATTTAAAATTGCTTTCAAGAATACAATTCCCAGTGGGTTCGACCTCGCACTTGCAATCCATTAACAACAATTGATTCGTACACTTGCGAGTTAAATAAATTTGCACAACAAGTTTTTGGCGCCGTTGCCGGGGAATTGTTTATTTTTTGAAACCAATTTATTTCTAGATCCGTTTTATTCTTCTACTAGTTATAATTAGGATTTTATTTTTCTGCAATTTGTTTTGTTTTATTTGTGTTACTAATACAAATTTTTTTAAAAAAAAAAAAAAAAAAAGATTTTTCTTTTTGTTTTTTTGTTGTTGTTTTGTTTGTGTTACAGCCCTGCTACGATCGAGCACACTTGTGGCCAAGACAGCAACCGCAACAGTTCAGTAGATTTTTGCCAAAATCTTTTGGTCCTTTTTTTGTGAGTTTTTAGTTTCTGTTTAAAGTCATTTCTGCTCGCAATTGTGTTTAGTTAGTTTAATATAATTTAATTTAGTTCAATTCATTTCAGTTTTTAGTTTATTAGTTTGTTAGCTTGTTAGCTTGTTAGTTCCTATTTGCATGTTCGGTCGTAGGGCTTTAAATCTGGAGTTAAACGCTTTTGATCCTGAAATTGAAAGAACAGCGAGAGAGAATCTAAGACAGCCACCAAACTCACCCACCAATTCTCAAAGTTCCGAGTCTGATTCAGAAAAGTCTGTTAAGATGGGAGAACGAAATCAACCTAGATCCCTCAGGGAGCTGTTCGTACCCAATATTACCAACACACCATCGTGTATAGTGTTGCCAGCTACTCGCTTCGAGTTGAAGCCGAGTACAATAGGCCACCTTCCTGCATTTAGAGGATTAGAGAATGAGGATCCATATGTTCATGTGAGGATTTTTTTGGAAATTTGCGACATTGTTAATACGCAAAATGCCCCAGCAGAAGCGGTGCGTCTTCGGTTATTCCCTCTGTCCCTACATGATAGGGCGAAATCCTGGCTACTCAACAATAGACCTGGATCTATCACTTCTTGGGATATGCTGCAAAGCAAATTTTACAACAAATTCTTCCCAATTTCCAAAATCAATAACCTCCGTCTACAGATCACCAATTTCAGACAGAAAGAAGGGGAAAGATTCACCGATAGTTGGGAGAAGTTTAAAGAGCTTACTATAAAATGCCCACCCCACGGGTTTGAGAATGAGGTGCTTGTTCAAATTTTCTATAGGGGACTAACACCAAGTGAGCGAAACTCACTTGAGACTATGAATGGTAGAGAATTCTTAAGTCTTACTGGGGATGAAGCCTATAAAACTTTGGACGAAATGGCTGAACGAGCACAACAATGGGATTTTCAAGATTGTTGGGACAGACAACAACCCGCTCCCAAGACAGGAGGCATCCATGAGGTGAGGAATGATGCTGAATTAAGGGAAGAGTTCAAGGTTCTCAGGCGTCAGTTTGACACTATGGTCTTAAACAAATCAGTGAATGCAGCAGATACTTACCAAGTTGATGCATGCGGGTTATGTGAGAGTCAAATGCATTTCACTCAAAACTGCCCAACTCTGTCAACAGAGTATCCAACTGAGCAAGTCAATGCCTTCAATGAGTACAGAAAACCCACAACTGGACCGTCTTCTGAAACTTACAATCCAGGGTGGCGGAATCACCCTAATTTCTCTTGGAAGCAGAATCAACCACTGAACCAGAGAGATACATCCATTCAAGCTCAGAATCAGTTCGGGCCATCTCACCAAACTCAACCTCCTGCTTATCAATCCACCACTCAAGGGCCACAGCCTGCACCACAGTCATCACTGGAAGACATGATGAAAGCATTCATGCAATCAATGGATAAGAACATACAAGATATGAAGAATGCTACCATGAGCAATTCCCAAGCTGTACAGGAGCTGAGGAATTCTAACATGGCTAATGGCAGAGACATACAAGAACTTAAGCAGGCCATGATCAAGGTAGAAGGACAAGTTGGCCATATAGCAAATCAAGTGGGGGAAAGAGAAAGAGGGAAGTTCCCTAGTCAACCTGTGCCTGACCCAAAAGGGCAATTTGTGATTGGAAGTTCCTCTGCCTCTACGCATGGTCAGGATCATGTACAAGCCATCACCACTTTGAGGTCAGGCAAACAGGTGGATAATCAAGTGGTCATGCCTGAAGAGGCCACTAAGGCTGCAGAAGAGAAGGAAAACCTGGACAAGCCTACGGAAGACACAGGACCGGACATTGCCATTCCGATTACTAAGGATCCTTCCAAAAAGTATATACCTAAGGCTCCGTATCCAGAAAGACTGAAACCGCCAAAGAAGAGCTCGAAGTTCGATGATATTTTGGAAGTGTTCAAGCAAGTGCAGATAAACATTCCATTCCTAGATGCCATCCAGCAAGTGCCTTCTTATGCCAAATTTCTGAAGGATTTGGTCACCATCAAGAGAAAGACGAACGTCCCCAAGAAAGCTTTCTTGACTGAGCAGGTCAGCTCTATCTTGCAATACAAGATGCCTGTAAAGTATAAGGACCCTGGATGTCCTACCATTGCTTGCAAGATTGGTGACAATCGAGTTGAGAAAGCTCTGTTGGATTTGGGTGCCAGTGTAAATCTACTGCCATATTCAGTATTTGTTCAGTTGGGATTGGGAGAATTGAAATCCACTTCAATTACACTTCAGTTGGCTGACAGATCTGTGAAGGTTCCAAGGGGAATTATTGAAGACGTGCTGATCAAAGTTGATAAGTTCTACTACCCTGTGGACTTCATTGTCCTAGATACAGAGATGGAAAATGCAGAAATTCAAGTTCCAATCATATTAGGGCGTCCCTTTTTAGCTACGGCTAATGCCCTAATCAACTGTAGAACTGGAGTCATGAAGATATCATTTGGAAACATGACAGTGGAACTGAACATCTTTGATATCAGCAAGCAGCCATTTGAGTATGAGGAGGTCAGAAGCACATGCTTAATTGAGGAGATAGTAGAGAAAACTGTCAATGAACCAGATATTGAAGACCCCTTGGGAGAATGCCTGATTGCACTGGGAAGTGACATGGCACGGGACACTTTATTGGAACAAGCTGACGCCTTGTTAGACTCAACGCCTGAGATAAAGACGGAGACTACAGAAATTACTTTGACATCGTCCCCTGATCCATCTTCATTAGCAGTTGAGCCTGTCAAGCGGGAGTTGAAGCCTCTACCAGACACCCTGAAGTACAAGTATCTGGATCCTATAGAATCTCTGCCTGTGATCATTGCTGCCGATTTGGATAGTGATCAGGAACATGAGCTGTTAGAAGTTTTGAGAGAGCATAAAGAAGCAATTGGGTTGTCAATAGAAGATATCAAAGGAATCAGCCCTACAGTAGTGATGCATAAGATTCATCTGGAAGAAAATGCTAAAACTTCTCGCGAGCCACAGAGACGGTTGAATCCGGCCATGCAAGAGGTAGTTCGAGTAGAGGTAATTAAACTTCTGGATGCGGGAATCATATACCCAATCTCTGACAGCAAATGGGTGAGTCCCATTCATGTGGTGCCGAAGAAGGCAGGGATTACAGTTATCAAGAACAAGGAAAATGAGTTGGTCCCCACTCGTGTGCAGTCAGGATGGAGAGTGTGCATTGACTACAGGAAGTTAAATGCCGTGACAAGAAAAGACCATTTTCCTCTACCTTTCATCGATCAGATGTTGGAGAGATTGGCAGGCCATGAGTACTACTGTTTCCTTGATGGTTACTCCGGCTACAACCAAATTCCTCTGGACCCCGAAGATCAAGAGAAGACTACTTTCACTTGTCCGTTCGGTACGTTTGCCTATCGCCGTATGCCGTTTGGATTGTGCAATGCACCCGCCACTTTTCAGCGATGTATGATCAGCATCTTTTCAGATATGGTTGAACGTCACCTGGAGATCTTCATGGATGACTTCTCAGTCTTTGGTTCATCATTTAGGGAATGTCTACATCATCTCACATTGGTGCTGGTACGGTGCAAGGAGAAGAATTTGGTTCTGAATTGGGAAAAATGCCACTTCATGGTGAAACAAGGAATTGTTTTAGGGCATGTAATTTCCCATAAAGGTATTGAGGTTGACAGAGCTAAGGTTGATCTGATATCTAACCTTCCGCCCCTGCGGACAGTTAAGGAGGTTCGGTCATTTCTGGGACATGCTGGGTTCTACAGAAGATTCATCAAGGACTTCAGCAAGATAGCAAGACCTCTATGTAATCTATTGGCAAAAGATGTTCCTTTTGACTTCAATGACAAGTGCCAGACAGCCTTTGAGATTCTGAAAAAGACCTTAACTTCTACACCAATCATTCAGCCACCTAATTGGGGGGTTCCGTTCAAGATAATGTGTGATGCCTCTGATTATGCTATGGGAGCCGTTTTGGGTCAGCGAGTAGAGAAGATTCCGCATGTCATATACTATGCCAGCAAGACTCTGAATGATGCACAACTTAACTACTCCACTACTGAAAAGGAGTTGTTAGCTGTAGTGTTTGCTCTGGATAAGTTTAGATCTTACTTGCTAGGGTCTAAAGTCTTAGTCTACTCGGATCATGCTGCACTGAAATATCTATTGTCAAAGAAAGATGCTAAATCTCGTCTCATCCGGTGGATTCTGTTGCTGCAAGAGTTTGATATTGAAATTCGGGACAAGAAGGGTTCCGAGAATGTGGTAGCTGACCATCTATCTAGGCTGGTTGTCGACTTCAATGAAAATGTTGTGCCGATTGCTGAGACATTCCCTGATGAACAACTTATGCACATCTCTCAAAATCATGCACCATGGTTCGCAGACATAGTGAACTACCTTGTCACTGCCCAAATGCCATCACATTGGACTAGGCAAGACAAATCAAAATTCTTGGCTGGGGCGAAGTACTTCTTTTGGGATGATCCTTACCTGTTCAAATACTGCCCAGATCAGATTATAAGGAGATGCATTCCTGAAAATGACCAGCAAAATGTCCTATCCTTTTGCCATGATCATGCATGTGGAGGCCACTTCAGTTCTAAAAAGACCGCGGCGAAGATTCTTCAAAGTGGATTCTATTGGCCCTCCATTTTTCGTGATGCCCATGCCTACTGTTCAGCCTGTGATAGATGCCAGAAGTTGGGGAGCATTGGAAGAAGGAATATGATGCCGCTGAACCCGATCCTTATTGTGGAGCTGTTTGATGTTTGGGGCATTGATTTCATGGGTCCCTTCCCTAATTCTTATGGGTATCTTTTCATCCTTGTGGCGGTGGATTATGTTTCCAAGTGGGTGGAGGCTATTGCCTGCAAGACTAATGATCACAGAGTCGTGTTGCAATTTTTGAAGGAAAATGTGTTCGCACGTTTTGGGACACCACGTGCCATCATCAGTGATGGGGGGAAGCATTTCTGCAACCGATATTTTGAGCAACTCATGAAGAAGTATGGTATTACTCATAAAGTTGCAACTCCCTACCATCCTCAGACAAGTGGGCAAGTTGAGATATCCAACAGAGAAATCAAGAGGATATTAGAAAAGACGGTGAACCCGACAAGGAAGGACTGGTCTCTTCGACTCAATGACGCTCTGTGGGCATACCGGACTGCATTCAAGACTCCAATTGGCATGTCTCCCTACCGACTCGTGTATGGCAAGGCTTGTCACCTCCCTGTGGAATTGGAGCACCGGGCTTATTGGGCTATAAAGCAGCTAAATTTCAACCTCACCAAGGCTGGTGAGCAAAGGAAGTTACAGCTAGATGAATTAGAAGAATTGAGGAATGATGCCTACAACTGTGCCAAGCTTTACAAAGATCAGATGAAGAAGATCCATGACCAAAACATTTTGAGAAGATCATTTGAAGTTGGTCAGAAAGTCCTCCTTTACAACTCACGTCTGCATCTGTTTCCAGGAAAGCTCAAATCCCGATGGACTGGACCATTCATAGTGCGTGCAGTTTCTACTCATGGAGCCATCGAAATCCAGGATCCTAAGAATGGAAGTGTTCTCAAGGTCAATGGTCAACGGTTGAAGCCATTCTTGGAACTGGAAATTTCAGAGAGTAAGGAATTGCCTTTGGAAGATCCTACATCGTCTACTTAATCATCAGCGGTGAAAAGTCTGGCTGAAGACTGTAAACTTAGCGCTTATGGGAGGCATTCCTTTTTCTTTGATATTTTTAGTCATTTTTTGTGTTGTTTCGTCTATCTTCATTTTTGTTTTATTTTTGTGTTTTTCAGGACAGGTGTTATTATGAGTAAGTTTGGGGGTCGTCTCTTTGCTCACTCTGGTTCCTTATACCTCTTGGTATTGTGTTTCTGCCTACATTGAGGACAATGTGTGATTCAAGTTTGGGGGTATGGAAAAACACTTTGTCTATCTTTGTCTATTTATTTTTGTTTTTTATTTGTTTAGTTTTATTTGTCTTTTTGTGTTTTAAAAAAAAAATAATAATAATAATAATTGAAAAAAAAAAAATTATGCTATGTTTTTGTCAAGTTTGAGTTAAACTGTGACTGTGGTTTGCATTTCATTAGCTTTCTTAAAGGGTTGAACACATCATTATGTCATTTGGAGTCTGAGTCCTTTGACTTATTTTTGGGTAAAAGAGATTTCACTTGTTTTGAGATAAATTTTTATGAGCACATTAGCATGTTTTCTGTGAGGTATGATGTTTGAGCTTAAGCTTGTTCTCTTTGAGATTTGTTGGATGACCTATTGATGAATAACCATTGGCTTGCAAGATATAAAAAAATAAAAAAGTAAATAAATAAAAAAAAAAAGAGAAGGAAAAAGAAAAGAAAGATCATGTTGAGTTTTTCGCTGAGTAACCGGACCTCTTGCCTCATTAAGCATTGAGTGTTCGTGTCAAAAGGTGTGAAATTCAATATTGATTTAAGATATGGCTAGTCTGGCTTCGTAGCCTTTTTGACTTAAGTTACTAAGCCCTTAGAGATGTTTTACATCTAGTGCCCTAAAGCCACCTGGCTTGGGAGTCATTGGCCTAACACTTGTTACATGGGTCAATTAGAAAGCTTAAGGGAGTTAGACACTACAAAGTCTGTTAAAAAAAAAAAAAAAAAAAATTACATATCTTGCCTTGGTTGTTTCATCTGTTAGGGATTCTTACAAATTTTATAGAACTTGTCTTGAATTTAAGCTGAAAGCTTCATGATTGTATGCTAATTACACTTTACACATTTCAGAACATATGAAGTCTAAATTGTTCATTTATGAGTGATTTGATTCTGGATTTCCTTTTGATAGTGATGATGGTGTTTGTCTTTTTAAGTTTGCTCATGAATGAGAACCATGGTTTATGTGAAACTTCTTTCTTGTTAACAACATAGTACTACAATGTTTGTGGGTATCATTCCTGTTAAGCCCTCACGAGACTTCACTCGTCCACTAGGGATGCCTAGGGGTTTAAAAGGCTTGTTGCAAATGCTAAATGCAATCGTCTCTCCCACGAAAGAGGATTTATGTTTTGTTTTGTTTTGTTTTCATTCTATTTTTCGTTTTGTTTTGCTAAGGGACTAGCAAAAGTTAAGTTTGGGGGTGTTTGATGTGTGCCAAATATTGCATATTTGGACCCCTTAATTTACTTGCAACCCTAAATTATTACTTGCAAGCAAAATATCATCTACATATAGGACCAGAAAGATAACTTTAATCCCACAGACCTTAAGGTATATGCATTGATCAACAAGGTTCTCAATAAAACTATATGAGGTAATAAACTTGTGAAATTTGATATACCATTGATAGGAGGCTTGTTTTAGCCCATAAATAGATTTCCTTCATTTTCAAGCCTTCTAACTGTTATCATCAAAACCTTCAGGTTTTTTCATGTAAACCTCCCCTTCAAGATCGCCATTTAGAAAAGTTGTTTACACATCCATTTGATGTAGCTCTAGATCAAAATGAGCTACTAATGCTATGATTCTCCTAAACGAATCCTTCTTTGATACTGGAAAGAAGTTTTCATGATAATTAATGCCTTCCTTCCGAGTAAAGCCCTTAGCCACAAGTTTAGCTTTATATTTGTTAACAGAGTTTCAGGCTTGGTGAACTCAAGGGGTAGGATTGTAATTCTGGATGACGCCCCCTTTTCAATCTGCGAGATAAAAATAGGGTTAAGAGAATACATCGAGGTATTTCCAGTGAATCCTCCTCCTATGCTAAAGTTAGCTCCTTTCTGAGTTTTGTGTAGTATCAAGTGAGAATGAATCATGTACCTATCTTCTGGGTGTTTGCTCCCTTTTATAGGTAGATTTGTGAAGTATAATGATGATGACCGGGTGGAGGATTTGGGATCCGGGAGTAACGGATGGAGGAGTTGATACTTCTATTCGATGGCCATTACAAGTAATTTGTAACTGTATTTTTAACGTGCATCCCTTGTCCGGTGCGTAACTGTCTGAGTCATCAATGTGAGTCCGTGATTGATGCGTAACTGATTGGGTGGTTTAATGCATGTCCGTTTATATTGAGCATTCCCGACCATGATGGTCTTGGATGAGCCTTCTTGACACGACTGAAATGGCAAGTCAATTGGTATTTTACTGGGGCATTGGGCTTCATTTCCTTTAGATCACTATGTCTAGGGCCCATAGGCTTTACCTCCTAGAATGTGTAACAGTTACCCCCCGAATTCCTTCTATTACGATGAAGAGAATGGAATTCCAATACTTAGTTTCTTCCTTTTCCTTCATAAATAGCAAATTCTTCAGATGATTTTCCTTGCTTGACTCGCTTGGAGCCGTTATTCTTGGCGTTTTATCCATTTTCAGAATCTAATAACTATGCATCTGGGATAGAAGGCTATTAGGTTTGATCTTCATCCTTTCCAATCTTTTTTCCATATACTCATAAATCCGCCGCTGCCTCCTCCACGTGTTTCTTTTTGAGTGGGCCATGTTCGAGCTCATGGGCTTCCGAAACAGGTGTCGGACGTTGAATGGCATCCTTTGATGCTTCTTTTAATTGGAAAGATATCATGGGTTCCCCCAGTTTAGGTGTTGCTTCAGGTTCGTGATGGTTTTGCATTAAATGTGAAAATACAATAATGACTCCAAACATACCTAGAGGGGGGTGAATAGGTGTTCGCCAAATTGAAATGCGAAATTAAAACTATGAAGCAATGAACAATCAATCACCAAAATATGTAAAGCATTAAAGTAAATGAACAAAAGTATTTTGGTGAGAAAGATGAAACCTTTTAAAAACCGTTCTAAAAGTAAAACCTCTTCGGGACAGCTGAACCCAGGATTATCACTATAAGAAAGTTACTCATGAGATTACAAACATGAGACACTTTCAACCCTTAGTAAGTTCTTGGCTCTGTAAGAGACAACAAGCCTCCAGCCTGTTTTCCAAAGCTCTTGAATCTTTTCCACAGTGATACTCCTTTACCGAACTCCTTCCATTAGGCTTCTTCTTCTCCAAAGTAGATTACACAAGTAAAGCTTCTTGACCACCGTTCGTCCAACCATTCGACCTCTAACCCTGACTTTAAGGAGACATGCTCCCCATGTTTTCTGAAGCATTTTAGGGCTGTCAGGAATGACAAAATTCACTTTTGACCAACCACCAGTCGACCGGTGAAAAGTAGTGGTCAACCGCCCATAGTGCAATTAACATTACCATGAACAATACCACAACAGTGGAATGAATAGTTCCAACAAGTGAACAGTGCCATGAACAGTAACCGGTCGACCAAGAGTGATAAGTGCTAAAATATATTTATTTTAGCTCCTTAACTTATATTTGTTAATTCCTTAGTTTTGTTAGTGATAAATGCTAAAATATATGTATTTTAGCCCCTTAACTTATATAGTCAACTACGGCCAGAATTCCCTTTCCTTCCATATTAAGGTTTTCTAAGTCCCACTTGTAATAGAACTAAATCCTACGAAATTTCTAGGTTTACTAGGGGTTTTAGGATTTCTCTAGACCTATAAATAGACCCTTAAGCCTCAAGAATAAACACACAATTTCTAGGAAAAGAATTGGAGGCTCTTCAAGCTCAAGTTTTCGGGTTTCTTCTTTTGCTTTCTATTTTATTTTATGAAAATGTTTAACATTAAACTCATGTGTAACTAAACTCCTTAGTAGGGCTAGATTGAAGCCCTAATTATGTTTATTTAATATTTCAATACTGGCACATTTGTGATAATCATATTGTGATGCTTAACTTGATTAATTCACGTTTTATTGAATTCCTCATATGCGTGTGACTGGCCATTATATGCATGTGGTATGGATTAGTTATTTAAGTCAATTTGGATGATCGAGTCCTAGGCATAATAGAGTGATAAAAGAATTTCCTCACGAGTTCTTGGATTAATCAACATGAAATCTAGGCATATACACCCATGCCCTACGCCCCATGTATTTGTTGATTTCTATAGAATTATGCTTTCTTAAAGAACAACTTAGTATACACCCATGCTAAATCCATCTTTCATGGGATGTACGATTGCATTTAGTATATGCAACAAGTCTTTTAAACCCCTAGGCATCCCTAATAGGACGAGTGAAGTCTCGTGAGGGTTTAAAAGAAATGTTACCCACAAACATTATCAGTAGTACTGATGCTGCTGTAATTCTGTTTTGCGGCAGTGTGACCAAGCACCCAACCAGAGGAATCAAGCATACCAATGCGATCAATTGCACTCCAAGGCTTCATCTTCGGGCTGTTATCATGGCCAGGGTACATGATCTCCTTCTAGGTTTTACCTTCTCCATTGTTGTTCCATTCTTTGATTATATTTTTACAACAATGTGTTGCACTTGACTCGTATTTGGGTAGAGTATCATTTATTTGTTTTAGGGACAAGTGCTCTTGCAAGTTTGACAGTATGCTATGAACCATACCTAGCCCAACTAGCAATCTCACAAGAATAGTAGTACTGAATCTACTACCAATAGCACTCGAACCACTGCAGAAGGAATCTAGCACACCTATTGAGAACAATGGTATTGAAGCCACTTCATGCATGAGAGTCACACAATCTGGCTGAAGACGAAAAACTTAGCACTCTAGGGAGGCAACCCATTCCATGAAAAAGTGTCTTTCAATCAAAGTTTGGGGGTATGCTACGAGCCATACCTTTGTCCAACCAATTTTCTCATCTTCTGGGTATGATCTTTCCACTTGTTTTTTACACATTAAGGACAATGTGTAATTCAAATTTTGGGGTATGGGAGGGAGACACACACACACTTTGTTTGAAATTTTAAAATGTTCAAAAATTTTAAAATTTCAAAATAACATGTTTGCATAATGTTTGTGGGTAACATTTCTATTAAACCCTCATGAGACTTCACTTGTCCGACTAGAGATGCCTAAGAGTTTAAAAAGGCTTGCTGCATACACTAAATGCAATCGTACATCCCGCGAAAGAAGGATTTATCTTTTTGTTCTTATGTTTTGTTTTTATTTTTAGTTTTGTATTGCTAAGAGACTAGCAATATGTAAGTTTGGGGGAATGTAGCCCCTTAATTTACATATGTTAGGCTCCTAGTTTTGTTATTATTTGATGTTTTGCCTTGTTTTTGTGTTTTCTTATGTTTTTAGGGTTTTTTTAAGAAAGAAAGTGTTTCTGGCAAGTTTCAGACTTACAAGACAAATTGAGAAAAAGCCGGAACCAAAGCCCAATCTAGGCTCGAGCATACCTGCGCTCGAGCGCAAGACAGCCAGGATCGAGCGCACCACCAGCGCTCTCGATCACATATCAAGCCAAGTGCGAGCACAGGCATGCACTCGAGCACTCAACACATGGATCGATCACAGGCCTGCGATCGAGAGCTAATGCGCTAGATCCTGGCTATTTTGCGCTCAAGCCTAGATTGGGCTGCGATCGATCCAATGGCTTCCAGCGTTTTCCCAATTTCTCTTTTAAGTCTGAAACTTGCCGAAAGCACTTAATTTTCTTCAAAAACCCTAAAAACATAAGAAAAAACAAAAACGAAGCAAAACATCAAATAATAACAAAACTAAAAGCCTAACATATGTAAATTAAGGGGCTAAAATATGTATAGCACTTATCAGGCACAAGATCAAAACGATAGTATAGCAGGCAAACACGAGATTATTCTCATGAGGATTGGTAATTTTGCTTAGAAGTAATTTTCAAATTAATTAACATAATTAAACAAAACGTCACAGATTTAATTTAATAATAAAATAAAATAGAAGAATAACTAAAACTAAAAAGGATTAGGATTTTGAAATTCATTGCTAACCATACTCAAATAAGATAAACAATATGCAATTGTTCCAATTATATCGAGATACCTGATAAGTGATAAAATAGTCATATTTTAGCTCCTTAATTTGCATATGTTAGGCTCTTAGTTTTGATATTATTTCATGTTTTGTGTCCCTTTTTGTTTTATGTCTTTTTATACGTTTTAAAAGAAAAGGAAGCATTTCTGGAAAATTCGAACTTAAAGGGTTTTTTTTTGGGAAAATACAGAGGTTGAGATCGAGCATATGAAGACAAGGCTCAAGCACATTCAAGCATGCGCTCAGGTGCACATACTCTTAGGCTCGAGCGCAGCAACGCTAGAGCACTAGAGAACAAGGAGCGAGCGCAACAACCGCGCTAGCACTCACAAGAAACAGGTTCGAGCGCATCAGCGCTCGAGCACACATGGGCAAGGATCGAGCGCAAGCTTGCGCTCGAGCGCACCGCACCTGGGATCGAGCGTACTCGTGCGCTAGAGAAAAATCAGATGCGGCCAAGACTTCTTTTTCAACCCAAAATAGGTTTTCAAAGTTCTACTTGTACTAGGAAATAAGCCTCCGATTTTATTAGGTTTTCTAGGGCTTCTAGGGTTTTTCTAATCCTATAAATTGACCTCTTAGCCTCTAGGAACAAAGGGTGGAGAAGCAGACACAAGCTTTGGAAAAGGACTAAAGGCTAGATCAAGAAGAGTTTGGGTTTTTCTTCTCCTCCGCTTTTATTTTTTTTATGTAGTTAGTAATTTAATTAGGGCTAGATTGAAGCCCTAATCATGTCCTTTTAGGGTTGCAATATTAGCGCCTTTGCTACGATTATCTTTTGGGTATTTAATTTGATTAATTCTTGTTTGCTTGAATTCTTCATATGTGTGTGCCTGATTACCATATGAATGTGTTCAGATTTATGTTATTTAAGTCAATTTGGATGACCGAGTCCTGGGCTTAATAAAGTGACAAAAGATCGCTATCACAGTTTCTTGGTTTAATCAACATGGGGAACTGGGAGTAGATACCATGCCCTAGGCCTTGTGTGGTTGTTGACTTCCATAGATTTATGCTTCCTTAAAGAACAACTTAGTAGATACCATGCTAAATAATTTGGGGAAGAAAAGAACTAGAGTAGATACCTTGCCTAGTTTGTTGTTTTGGGAAATTAATAGCTTAAGGAGTGAGACCATGCCCTTAGTTTGACAAACATTAGATATCTAGAGATAATTGAAATACTAGCATATTGTTAATCTTATTTGAGTATGGTTAGCGGTAGATTTCAAAACCCTAATCCTTTTTAGTTTAGTTTATCTTTTATGTTATTTCTTTATTTTAATTCAATTTGTGACAATTCTTTTAAACCCGTTAATTAAATAGGAAATTACATTCTAAGCATAATTTACCAATTCTCGTGGGAATGATCTTGTATTTGCCTGCTATACTATCGTTTTGATCTTGTGCACTTGCAAGTAAAACGTACCAAATATTTTTCCTATTAATTTAGATGGGTGTTTAACACAACAAGTTTTTTGTGCCATTGTCGGGGATTGTGTTAAATTTTGTTTAGAATTTTTTTCCTTTAGTTTTATTTAGCTTTTTTTCTTTTATTATTTTGTTTTATTTCTTTCTACTTTTAGTTTATTTTATTCGTTTTTGTTTCTGTCTGCAATTCTGATCTTTAATGCGGCAGTGTGATCAATCGCAAGTGCATTATGATCGAACCCATAACTGCCACACAACAGTACTAAGGCTGCTATGAGTTCTTTATGTTTTGGTGTTGC
The DNA here is from genome assembly GCF_965113065.1 of Corylus avellana. Classification (NCBI taxonomy): domain Eukaryota; kingdom Viridiplantae; phylum Streptophyta; class Magnoliopsida; order Fagales; family Betulaceae; genus Corylus; species Corylus avellana. The sequence goes on from NC_142497.1 coordinate 12,595,087, forward strand.
GACAGTGCACTCTAGCGCCCATTCCATAGAGATCGAGCTCAGTTGTGCGATCGAGCGCAAGTGCATTGCGATCAATCGCACAGCCAAACAGCAGTACTGAAGATGCTGTTATGTCAAGTCTGTTTTTTTTTTTTTTTTCTTTATGTAATTTTTTCTATTTTCTATTTTTTTCGGTTCTTTATTTTTTTATTTTTTTTATTGGTTTTCATTTTTTTATTTAATTTTTTTTCTAATCTTTTCTGTTTGCTGCAAGTTTGTTTTTGATCTACAACAGTGTGATCGAGCGCATGTCCTCTGCGAGTGCACAACTATCAAACAGTAGTACTGAAGCTGCTGTAGACGCTATTTTATTTCTATCTGCAGCAGTGCGATTGAGTGCATGTCCTCAGCGATCAAGCACACCAAGTTGTTGTATTTCTATTTTGCAGCAGAGCTACCAAGCACCCAATTAGAGAAATCAAGCGTACCACTGCGATCGATCACATGCCCTCAGCTATCGAGCGCACTTCTAGACAGCAATACTAAAGCTGCTCTAAATTCCGAATCTAATTGGTTTCTTATCTTGCAAGGTCATCGATCTCAAAATGTAGCCATCATTCCATACGATGGCTGCCCTATGCACTTAAGCCCTTCATCAAGCTAGGGTACATGATCTCCTTCTAGGTTTTAGTATCTCCATTGTTGTTCAATTTTTATTCTTTGATTATATTGTTACAACAATGTTAACCACTTGAATGGTATTTGGTTAAAGTATGTATTTCTTTTAAAGACAAGTGTTCTTGCAGAGTTTGAGGGTATGCTATGAGCCATACCTATTCCAACTAGCATCTCACAGAGAATAGTTGTACTGAAGCTCTTATCAATAATTTGACTGAAGACGGTAAACTTAGCGCTCTTGGGCAGCACCCTATTCCATGACAAGTGTTCCTACATTCAAGTTTGGGGGTATGCTACGAGCCATAACTTTGTCCAACCAGTTTTCTCATATCCCGGGTAAGATCTTTCCATGTTTTTCTACACATTGAGGGCCATGTGTAATTCAAGTTTGAGGGTATGGGGAACACACACACACTTTGTCTAAAAAATTTTGAAATTTTTAAAAATTTAAAAATTGCATGTTCATGTTATTCCTAAGAGTTTGGTTGATTTAGAAACTATGATTTGAATTTCATTGGTGAGCTTAAAATGTTGAACACATGATCTGATGGCGAGAATTCAAAGTCTGGTTACTTACTTTTGACATTTGAAAATTCACTTGTTTTGATTTTAAATTATCACAAGCACATTAGCACATAGTTTGTAGGGTATGACATGTTAGTCTGATTATGCATGTTTCAATGACTTGGGTGAAGCTGGGTGACTTGTTGGATGGATACTTTGGCATTTATATATCTAAAAAGAGAAAAGGTGTAAAGAAAAAGAAAAAAAAATTGATCATTGTGCGATTTTTGCTAAGTAACTAAACATTTTACTTTATTAAGCAATGAGTGTTCACGTCAAATGGTGAAAATTTTAATATGATTAATATCATGGCTAGTTTGGTCTCGTAGCGTTTTTGACTCGAGTAAGTAATGTTTGTGGGTAACATTTCTGTTAATGCAGAATCCCACCCTAATAACACACAATATTGTCCGCTTTTGGCTCCCCCCAACCAGACTTCCTAGGAGGTCACCCATCCTGGTACTACTCCAGCAGAAACACGCTTAGCTACGGAGTTCTGATGAGATTACGACCATCTCGACTTTAAAACGTGTTGTTGTCATTAAGAGTGTAGTATACATTTAAGCACATCCCCATCTCTATACCCAGGCGATGTGGGACGTCATAATCTCCCCCTCTTAAGACCCAACGTCCCCTCTAGTGATCCTCATGGGATTAGCCCATTCTTGGTGTCCATCCCAGGGAGTGCCCACTAGCGACCTTCATGGGCTTGTGCACGCTCCTCCCATCTCAGGCTGGGCAATGGCTTTGATACCATTTGTAACATCCCGATATTTCTCTTCTTTTATCATGTAAATAAATTTGAGTGTTACGCTGAAATAATCTCACACAGCGGAAAAACTGTAATTATGAATACAAAACAATACCGTTAAAATACATTTCTTAATACAAAAATACCCAAAGCTATACCGTACATGGCATTTATACAAATCTATCCGACAGTTCAAACTCTAGACAAAACTTAACCAACTTGGAATCTCTGTACATTTCAATATGAATCTCTTATTCTGTGAAGTAGTGAGTCAATTGATTTCCGACAATATAAATCATTGTTGAATCATATGTATCAAAAAGCCAAACAAGTTACAAAACCACAAGAATCCATACTATTGGATATCAATATCATACTCAGTAAGTAAGAATACTTATAATGGGTTACAGGAATGAATCATCAAAGGTAATTATTTGTCGAAACTCATTGTGCTGCAGTTGATAATTACCCATAAATTTCCCAATCACTGTCTCTCTCTCTCTCTCCCAAACTTTCTTTCTCACCTTCTCTCTCAATCTCCTTTCTCTGATTTCATCTCAATCTCTTAGTTTTATTTCTTGTTTCATATATTGTGACGTCCCACATCACCTGGGTATAGAGATGGAATGTGCTTAAATGTATACTACACTCTTAATAACAACAACGCGTTTTAAAGCCGTGATGGTCATGATCCCATCAAAACTCCGCAGTTAAGCGTGCTTCTGCTGGAGTAGTACCAGGATGGGTGACCTCCTGGGAAGTTTGGTTTAGGGGAGCCAAAAGCGGACAATATTGTGTGTCATTAGGGTGGGGTGTTACACACTTCCATGTCACTAGGCAGATTAGGATCCCTTGGGGGCTCACTATTGTTGTGCCTAAATACTACCTAAATTAATAGTTAATATTTAGTACATTTTAATTCGCAAGTACACAAGATCAAAACAATAGTATAGTGCAACAAGTACAAAATCATTCCCACGAGGATTGTGATTTTGTTTAGAATTAATTAAAAATATCAATTTGTCACTGAATTGATATTGTGAAAAAAGAAATAAAAAGATAAATGAAAAACTAAAGGTAGGGCTTTGATATCCACCACTAATCAGGCTTAGATAATATAACAATATGCTAATGATCCAATCATATTATGAATACTTAATGTTTGCCAACCTAAGGGTATGGGTGTCTACTCCTTAAGCTATTGATTTTCTTTAGCAAAGAATTAGGCATGAGTGTCTACTCTAATTCTTTTCTTTCTTAAAGGATTTAATTTGGGTGTCTAGTAAGTTGTTCTTTAAGAAAGCATAAATCTATGGAAATCAACAAACACATAAGGCCTAGGGCATGGGTGTCTACTCTCGGTTTTCCATGTTGATTAACCTAAGAATCCGGTGTGGATATCTTTTGTTACTTATGTTAAACCCAGGACTCGGTCATCCAAATTGATTTAACTAACTAGTCCATACCACATGCATATAATAGCCAATCACATACATATGAGGAATTCAAGAAAACAGGAATTAATCAAATTAAGCAACACAATATGATTATCACAAAGGCGCCAATATTGAAATATTAAATAAACATAATTACGGCTTCAATCTAGCCCTCCTTAAGAGTGAGTTACACATAATTAAAATAAAAGAAAAGGAAAAGGAAAAGAAAGAACCGAAAACCGCTCCTAGAAGTAGCCTCCAATTCCTCTCCCCAAATTTGTCTCCTTCCAATACTCCTAAATTCTCTCTTGAATTGTGAGGCTTAGAGTTCTATTTATAGGGCTTAGGAGAGTCCTAGAAGCCCTAGTAATCCTAGAAATTTCGTAGATTTAAGTCCAAGTCCAATTAGGAAAAAGAAAACCTAAGTCCAAATCGGAATAGGATTCGCCCAAAATTGCGGTACCATTTTGCGGGGAGATTTTAGCCTTGCGTCACTCCGAATTGGGAAAATTATATTTCACATTGATTTGTATAATTTTTAGTTATCTTTCTAATGCCACTTGAATCACCTCAATCGGATATTTGAGATGAAAGTTATGATCAAAATACCGAGAGGTATGCGGAATCCAATTTTGAATCCAATCCGATTTTGACTCCAATTTGAGAAATTCCGATTTAATCCTTTCCTTTATTTGATTAACTTAACCATGATTAGCCAAGCTTAACCACATATTCTAGGTCATTCCAATTTGCCCTTTAAGCTTTGGAACTTTTCCAGAAACGCTTTCTTTTTTTCCAAAAACCTAAAAAAAAAAAAGAAAATACAAAAAGGAAGCAAAATGGCATAAATTAACCAAACTAAAGGATTAACACATGTAAGTTAAGGGCTTAAAATATGAATATTTTAGCACTTAACAACTATTCTTATGGTGCTCAACTTGCTCAGGGTGTTCAACTTGCTCCTCTTTCTCTTCCTCCTCTTTGTTATCCACAATTTCCTCACTCTCATGTGTGATGGTGACTTGGGCATGCTCATGATAAGAATTTTCGGAATCATCCTCATCAATCATGTAGTGTCTTTCAGCCATCAGCTGACCTTGAAGCTCTTCTTCCTCTATTCTGTTGAAGTCAGCAACTAGATGACCGATCTGTCCTTCTATCTTGGTCATGGTCTGCTTAAGTTCTTGTATGTCTCTGCCGTTAGCCATGTTGGAATTCCTCAGCTCCTATACAACTTGATTGGTAAAACTTTTTAGCTCTTGTATAACTTGGGAGTTGGACTGGTTGACTTTTTCTATTAATGTTTTCATCATGTCTTCCAGTGATGACTATGGTGCAGGCTATTGCACTTGAGTAGTAGACTGATAAATTGGAGGTTGAGCTTGATGATCGAACTGCGGATATTCTAAATGGTGCAATTCATCAAATTGGTGAGCATAATTTCCTGTAGCCTGAGCTAACCATGAGAAATTAGATTGGTTGCTCCATTCCTGGTTGTAATAATTAGAATTTAAATCAAACTCTAAACTGGAGAAATTGTTGTTCATTTGTTCATATGAAAAATTAGATCTAGCTGCTCTGATTTGATATAATTTGTCCCATAAGTCGTTGATCTGAGCTCGCAGATCTGGACAATTGTTTTCCTCATGATAAGGATTGAAACAATATGAACATGGTTTATGTGGGTAAAAATTTTGATGGTAGTTGGTAGGAGCTAGTGTCCTACAACTAGGAGAAGCATGTTGAATAAAAAAATTATTAAAATTATTAAACTAAAAATTCATACTCCACCCTCACCCTATTAGCATACAGATTTTCCACATAAAACATTAACAATTTTTTTTATATATATATATAAAATAAACTAAAAAAAGCGACTAACTAACAAAAAATAAAATAAAACAAAAATTTAAAAACTCACAAAAAGGACTAATAACAATTTTTTGGCAAAAATCTACAGAACTGCTGCAGTTGCTACCTTTGTTGTGAGTGCGATCGATCGCGCTGATTTGCGATCGATCGCAGGTGCGCTTGAGATTGCTGTCTTGCTCCCGAGTACACTCGAGTGTAGCAGGGCTGCGATCAATCGCACTATTAGGGGTTGCGACAGAACTGTAAAACAAGCCAAAAAAAAAAAAAAAAAAAACATAAAAACATAAAAAGAAAATTCTTTTTTTTTTTTTTTTTTTTATATATTAGAAACAAGAATAAAAATTGTAGAAAAATAAAATCCTAATTATAACTTGTAGAAGAATAAAACTAATCTAGAAATAAATTGGTTTTAAAAATTAAACAATTCCCCGGCAACGGTGCCAAAAACTTGTTGTGCAAATTTATTTAACTCGCAAGTGCATGAATCGATTGTAATTTAATGGATTGCAAATGCAAGGTCGATCCCACAGAGAATTGTATTTTTGAAAGAGCAATTTCAATCTAAACTAATTAAATCCTAACCTAGTTCCAAAAAGGTTTTTAATTTTGATTTTTGAAATTAAAAGACGAACACAAACTAATTAAAATAAACTATGAGATAAAATACTAAGGTTTGGGAATTCACACTCACCGAATCATAACAACATACTTCCATGTTTATCATTAATCTGAAGTTCTCAAAATTAAAATCTTAGATATGTTTTACTATACTTCAAACAATTAATCAAAACCATCTCATGTATCCATTCATTGCACAAATCACAAGAGAAATCCAATATCAATTAAATCATCAGATGTACCCATAAATTACAGAAGATATCCAATCTTAATTGAAACACCAAATGTATCCGTAGAACAAATCACAAGGAATATCCAATTATTTAGGCAAATAAAATCAAGCAATCAATTATATGAAATTATCTTAAATCATCAAGTGTATCCTTGAATCACAAAAGATATCCAAGAATCACTCCACACATTGAAAAGAAGTAAAACAATCGAAATATTAAACCCAATAAAATCAGATAAATAAAGACTTACATGAAAGTATTGATATTCTTCATCGGTGAGACTTCATCCTCAACCTTAGTTGGGAATTAGCTCCACATAAAAATAAAACCTAAACTAAAGAAAAACTAAAAGAAAAGCTATGGATTACATTCTGTCTCCAAAATTGTATCCCAAAACTAGTCTATGAAATTGTATATTTTTTGAATGCAAAGAGGTCTATTTATAGGCTTAGGGAAGTCCTAGAAGCCCTATTAATTCTGGATAATTTGGAGGTTTGTCTCCCAGTCCAAATAGAAGTCTGAAATCGGAATAAGATTCGTCCAGATTTGTGTTCTTTTATTGTGGGGCAATGTTGGTATAGTAACCGTCCGAATTAGGAAAATCCTATATCACAATGAACTGTATTATTTTGAGCTAGCTTTCCAATGCCACTTGAATCACCTCAATCCAATAATTGAACGGAAAGTTATGGTCAAAATACTGAGACATGTGCAGAATTTGAATTTGAATCCAGTCTGAAATTTTATCCAATCTGATCTTTAATCTAATTTAACATTTTTCTTGGATTTAGTTAAACTTGACCACATCATCTACGTCTTCTCAATGTGTGCTTTCTTCCAAACTTTGCACTTTTTCCTTTAAAGCCATAGTTTTTCTTCAACAACCTACAAAATACTAAAAACACAAAACTAACATAAAACATTAAATAACGACATGCTAAAGGATTAACTAATGTAAATAAAGGGGCCCAAATATGCAATATTTGGCACGTACTAGTAAGTCCTTAGGTGTTTTACATCTAATGCCCTAAAACCACCTAGTTTGGGAGTCATTGGCCTAACACTCGTTAAATGGGTCAATTAGAAAGCATAAGGGAACAAAACATTCACAGCCTAACTATAAAAAAAATAAAAATAAAAATAAAACAGAGAGAAAGAAAAAGAAAAAGTTATGCCATAGTTATTCATTCTAATGGGATTTTGGTGAACTTTGAGATATTGAGACATTGCACATTGGAAATAATTGGAAGCTTCATATTTGTGTGCTAGTTGAACTTGTGATGCCTTAGCTTGTCTTTTGTGAGTAATTAGACTTTAAAATTCCAATTCATTGTGACGATGGAGTTTATCCCTTTTAAGCTTCCTAATGAATGAAAAATCATGGTTTTGAGTGATACTTAAATTCTTGGATAGCATAAACTCTTGCATGATGTTTGTGGGAAACATTCCTGGAAAACCCTCACGAGACTTCACTCATCCTCTAGGGAATTCCTAGGGGTTTAAAAGGCTTGTTGCATATGCTAAATGCAATCGTACATCCCACGAAAGATGGATTTATCTTTTTGTTTTCTATTTTTCCATTTAGTTTTTAGTTTCGTATTGCTAAGGGACTAGCAATATGTAAGTTTGGGGGTGTGTTAAGTGCCGAAATATTCATATTTTAGCCCTTAACTTATATTTTTTAATTCCTTAAGTTTTGTTAGTTTGTTCAATTTTATTTCCTATTTGGTATTTTCTTGGTTTCATAGGTTCTTGGAAGAAAATGAAGCAATTCTGGAAGTATCGGGCTGAAAGAGTAAATTTGGAAAAAGCTAGAGTTTCTGGTAGTGCGATTGATCGCAGGGGACCTGCAATTGAGCGCACTACAAGCGAAATGACCAGACAAGCACAAGGCGTGCCCTCGTACGCACAAGAAACAGCCTCGATCGCACCTGCGATCAAGCGCCCAACACAGGAGATCGATCGCAGTCCTGCGATCGAGCGTACACGGGTTGCGATCGAGCGCACCCATGCATGAGGAGCAAGTCAACAGGGCCCTATTCCGGAAAGTCCTCTTTTTCAACCCTTCAAAACCCTAGGCGACTTAGAACGTAAAAGCTATGAGTTTTAGGGTTTCTAGAGTGTTCCTATGGCCTATAAATAGACCCTTACGCCTTTAGGATAGATACAATTCCAAAGAGAAGAATTGGAGCTGTTCAAGTTCAATTTTTGGATTTATTCTATTCCTTTTTATTTTATTTTATGAAGATGTTTAACATCAAACTTATGTGTAACTAAACTACTTAGTTGGGCTAGATTGAAGCCCTAATTATGTTATTTAATATTTCAATATTGGCGCCTTATGATAATCATATTATGATGCTTAACTTAATTAATTCCTATTTTATTGAATTCCTCATACGTGTTTGCCTGATCAACATATGCATGTGGTATGGATTAGTTACTTAAATCAATTTGGAAGACCGAGTCTTGGGTTTAATGAGAGTAACAAAAGAATTCCACACTGGGTTCTTGGGTTAATCAATATGGAAAATTGGGAGTATACACCCATGCCCTCGGTTCCTTGTGTTTGTCGATTTCCATAGATTTATGTTTCCTTAAAGAACAACTTAGTATACACACATGCTAAATCCTTAAAAAAAGAAAAGAGTTAGAGTATACACCCATACCTAACTCGTTGCTTAGGAAAATCTATAGCTTAAGGAGTATACACCCATGCCCTTAGGTTGGCAAACATTAGATATTCATAATATGATTAGAGCATTGGCATATTGTTATATTATTTGAGCATGATTAGTGGTGGATATCAAAGCCTTACCTTTTATTTATATTTACTTCTTTTCAACATATTAATATCAATTTTGTGACAACTTTGATATTTTAATTAATTCTAAATAAAATCAACAATTTCCATGGGATCGATCGTACTTGCTGCACTATACTATTGTTTTGATCTTGTGCACTTGCCAGTTAAAACGTACTAAGTATTATCTATTAATTTAGGTAGTATTTGGCACAACACTAGACCCCTCTATGCACTACTAGCCAAGGATGTCAAGTTTGAATGGACTGAAGAATGCATGGATGCTTTCAACACCTTGAAAAAGCTGCTCACATCTGCACCCATAATGATAGCACTTGATTGGAGTCTTCCATTTAAGCTCATGTGCGATGCCAGTGACTTTGCATTGGGAGTTGTTTTATGTCAAAGAATCAACAAGGTACCTCATGCTATATACTATGCTTCTAGAACTTTGAATGATGCTCAGCTAAAGTATACTACTACTAAGAAAGAATTGTTAGTTGTCATATTTGCTTTGGAGAAGTTTAGGTCATACTTGATCGGTTCTAAGGTTATTGTATTCACTGACCATGCTGCGTTGAAATATTTGTTTGCTAAGAAAGATGCAAAGCCTAGATTGATTTGATGGGTACTTTTATTACAAGAATTTGACCTTGAGATTAGGAACAAAAAGGGCACTGAGAATGTGGTTACTGATCACCTATCCAGGATACTTCTAGATGAAGAAGGAAACGAGCTGCCCTTGAGTGAAAACTTTCCAGATGAGCAGTTATTTACAATAGATGTCCAACCTCCATCGTATGCAGATATTGTTAATTATATAACTACTAAGGTGTTTCCTCTTGGAATGTCTAGTCAGGAAATGAAGCAGTTGATGTCTATATCAAGACAGTACCATTGGGATAACCCTTATCTTCTCAAATTCTACCCTAACCAAATCATCCGAAGGTGCATGCTAGCGGAGGAGCACAAGAGCATATTACTGCATTGTCATCAATTTGCCTGTGAAGGGCACTTTGGAGCCAAAAAAACAGCACTTAAGGTATTACAATCTGGTTTTTATTGGCCTAATGTGTTTAAAGATGCTATTGGGTTTTGTAGTTCTTGTGATAGATGTTAGAGGATAGGTAACATCTCATCCAGAAATCAGATGTCATTGCAAAACATTCAAGTGGTAGAGCTCTTTGATGTATGGGGTATTGACTTCATGGGTCCATTTCCTAACTCATTTGGTTATTTATATATTCTTGTGGGTGTGGATTGTGTGTCTAAATGGGTCGAGGCTGTCCCCTCAAAAACTAATGATGACAAAGTTGTTGTGAAGTTTTTGTAGGATAATATCTTTACTAGGTTTGGGAGTCCAAGGGTAATAATCAGTGATGGAGTAACCTACTTCAACAACCAGCCTTTTGCTCCTTTGATAAAGAAATATGGGATCACACATAAGGTTGGCACTCTATATCATCCTCAAACCAGTGGTCAAGTTGAGATAAGCAACAAAGAGATCAAAAGCATCCTAGAAAGGACAATAAATACCAGCAGGAAGGATTGGTCCTTGTGCTTGAATGATGCATTGTGGGCCTATAGAACTGCATACAAAACCCCTATTGGGATGTCCCCATATAGGTTTGTTTTTGGGAAGGCATGTCACCTACCAATAGGGTTGGAGCATAGAGCCTACTAGGCCATCAAGAATATCAACTTTGATATGAAACAAGCAGGTGACAAGACAAAGTTGCAACTGAATAAACTTGAGAATGCATATGAGAATGCCAGGCTAAACAAGGAAAGAACCAAGGCATACCATGATAAGCAGCTTGTCAGAAAGGAGTTTCATGTGGGACAGAAGATGTTGATCTACAATTTGAAATTAAGACTCTTCCCGGGTAAGCTCAAGTCTCAATGGTTTGGTCCTTGTGTTGTCACCAAAGTATTCCCTCATGGAGCTTTGGAGATTCATAGCCCAGAAAAGAATCAGACATTGAAGGTAAATGGACACAGAGTGAAGCCATAAATTGAAATGAACTTGGTACCAAGTGAGGAAGATTTGGCACTCCAATTTGTCCAATATGTAGCATTACCGAGAGTGCTTGAGCCACATTTAGTGAAACTCAAGTGCGTCTCCCTAGAATAGTAGCACTGAAGCTACTACCAAAAGCGTTTGAGCAATCTAGAAACTCAAGCACATCTACTCCAGTCAGTGGTACTGAGGCCACTGTGTGCACTAAAATCTATATCCTTTTTATTCCTGTCTTGTTTTCAATTCTGTAATTTTTGGTTTTGCTTTATTTTCTGTTATTTCAATAATTTTGTTTTAATTTTATTTTGTTTGTTTTCAGTTAATTAGTTAAATTTTTGTATTGTTTTATTTGGTTGTTTTCTGGTTTCCCGCTTGCTGTTCTGTCTGCATGACTATGATCGAGCGCACCTAGTGTGCGCTCGAGCACAATCCCGCCCGTGCACCCCTGTGCGCAAGAGAGCAATCCACACACACACACCCCCTACATGAGTATGATTGAGCGCACCAATAGTGCAATCAAGTGCACTCGAACAGAGGCACACGTGACCAGTTTTTAGGTCCCAAAACTCCCTTTCCCCTTTCATTTTCCTAGCCCTGTGAACCCTTTTCTCTACACTTACACACTATCGCCCTCTTCCACACTGCCGCCCAGCTCAACCACCAACACACCGCACCACCCAAACGCCGACCCTACACTTATCACATCCCTTCATCTCTCTCTTCCATTTTATTCCCCATTTTCACATAAACCCCATTTTTCTTTTCCCCCAATTTCCCCCATATTTTTCTGTTTTGACACATACAATCCATGTATACAGATTGTACTTGTCTTCTATGGTTGGGTCTGCTTGTTCTGCAGGGGGTTAAGTGCCAATTTAAAGTGGTTTTACGCCACTTGGTTTTGGGAGTGCATACCACCTGTTTGACAAAAAGCCTGAACCAAGCTACAATATGTCTAAGACTTGAGCCTCATCCTCTCAAGCATCCAATGCCAGGGTGAAGCCACCCTGACCCACTTTTGAGCAAAGGGAGCTCACTTTGGAGACGACATTTGCAATCCATGATGACTTCGAGCAACTTGAAGCCACTAGCTAGGCGATTGAAGAGTTCAAGCACCGTGGGTTGAAGAGGTTGTTCAAGCCTGTCACCTCAACGGCCTACAAGAGCCTGATCACATAGTTTTATGAGCACCTTTCTTTCAATTGCTACAAGCCAGGTGTCATGTCCTCATCTGTTCAAGGCATGGATATTGAGGTGACTTCAACCAACATAGCCACTGCTCTAAAGTACAATAACGAGCACCCTCCAGAAGAAGAATAGTTTGAGGAGAAGTCTCCCATGCTCACCGTTGCAGAAATCATTGGCGACATGTGTGAGGGACATTTTGTTGATGGACACAACAATGTAGGTAGCAGGACCAAGATGCCTCCATGACTCTGGCTTGTAGACTCTATCCTGCATCGGAATGCATGCCCCTTGGAACACAAAACTCAAAGGCGAGACCCCTTCCTCCGTGCACTTTGGAAAAAGGGCGTTAAAGGCACCTCAGCAGATGGACCTGTCAAAGAACACCCACAATTTGGCAAAATCCAATGTAACCAAAGTTACTCACACATGCCAAGGGTGCCTTGGGCGCCAACAACTGAGGCAGAGAGAGTAGAGGAGGCGGTGCCGATGGACACAGATGACCATGTAGCTAAGCAAGCTGGGGAATAGGAGACCATCACCATGGGCATTTCACACTATCAATTCATTTGTGATGAGTTTTCATTCCTCCGGTATGAGCTAGCTGACCAGAAAAGGGAAGCTCGGGAGGACAAATTCTTGGCTGACCAACGTTTACAGGCGTAGCAAGAACTGCTATGGAAGAAAGGAAAATTGCTAAATGTGCAAGATGAAATGTTGTGGCCCATTCTAGACCGATTGCCACCACCTCCAGGAGCATCTTCTTCTGGACAACATTGAGGGGAGGACATCAGTCTGGCTGAAAACGTTAAACTTAGAGCTCATGGGAGGCACCCCACAACATATCTTTTTATTTCTTTGTTTGTTTTCAATTTATTTATTTTTTATTTTTTATTTTTTATTTTTGTTATTTTCAGGAACAAGTGTGTTTGCGTTCAAGTTTGGAGGTGTGCTACAAGCCATACCATTCCAGCCGGTTTTTTCATCTCCCGGGTACGATCTTTTCATGTTATATACACATTGTGGACAATGTGTAATTTAAGTTCGGGGGTATGGGAGACACACTTACGCACACTTTGTCCCTATATTTATATTTTTGGAAAGAAAAAAAAAATGCATGTTCACGTTTGTCTTAAAAGTTTGGTTGATATAAAAGACTAGTGATTTGATTTCATTGGTGAACTTAAAAGTTTGAACACATGATTTGATGATAGAGTTTTTAAGTATGGCTACTTAATTTAAGCATTTAAGAATTCACCTGTTTGATCTAATCTAACACAAACACATTAGCACATAATTTGTGGGGTAAGACATAAGAGTCTGATGTGTATGTTTTGATGTCTTGGGTGAAACTGGATGACCTATTGGTTGGATACTTTGGCATAATTTGAAAAAAAAAAACAAAAAAAAAAGAAGTGATGATCACTGATAAACTTTTCACTAAGTAACTGGACATGTTGCCTCAGCAAGCAAAGAGTGTTCAAGTCAAAAGGTGAAAATTTTTGATTTGGTTAATGCTATGGTTAGTTTGGTTTCGTAGCCTTTTTGACTTTAGTTAGTAAGTCCTTAGGGGTGTCTTTACACCTAATGCCCTAAAACTATTTGGTTTGGGAGTCATTGACTTAACACTCGCTACATGGGTCAATTAGAAAGCTTAAGAAAACCAAACATTGCATAGCCTCACCAAAAAAATAAAAATAAAAATAAATGTATGCCACAGTATTGTGACAAATACTACCTAAATTAATAGATAATAATTGGTACGTTTTACTCGCAAGTGCACAAGATCAAACGATAGTATAGCACGCAAATACGACATCATTTTCACGAGGATTGGTAAATTATGTTTAGAAGTAATTTCCTATTTAATTAACAGATAAAACTCAATTTTCACGATTGAATTAAAATAAAGAAATAAAATAAAAGATAAACTAAAACTAAAAAGGATTAGCGTTTTGATATCCACCACTAATCAGACTAATTAAGATAGCAATATGCCAATGCGCCAATCATACCGGTATATTTAATGTTTGCCAACCTAAGGGCATGGGTGTCTACTCCTTAAGCTATTGACATTCCTAAGCATAGAATTAAGCATGGGTGTCTACTCTAATTCTTTTCTATCTTAAAGGGTTTAGCATGTGTGTCTACTAAGATGTTCTTTAAGAAAACATAAATCTGTGAAAATCGACAAACACATGAGGCCTAGTGCATAGGTGTCTCCTCTTGGTTCTCCTTGTTGACTAACCCAAGAACTCGGTGTGAGATTTTTTTGTTACTCTATTAAACCTGGGACTCGATCATCTAAATTGATTTAATTATCTAATCCATACCAAATTCATATGTTGATCAGACAAACATATATGAGGAATTCAATAGAACAGGAATTAATCAAGTTAAATACACCAAAATATAATTGTAGGAAAGGCGCCAATACTGAAATTCAAAAAGACATGATTAGGGCTTCAATCTAGCCCCAATTAAAATATAAACTACATAACAAAATAAAAGGTGGAAGAGAAGAAAAACCCAAACTCCTCTTGATCTAGCCTTCAGTTCCTTTCCAGTGCTTGTTGTTGTGCAAATTTATTTAACTTGCAAGTGCACAAATCGATTGTAGTTTAATGGATTGCAAGTGCGAGGTCGATCCTACAAAGTATTGTATTCTTGAAAGAGCAATTTAAATCTAAACTAATTAAATCCTAACCTAGTTCCAAAAGGTTTTGAATTTTGATTTTTGAAATTAAAAGACAAACACAAACTAATTAAAATAAACTAAGAGATAAAATACTAAGGTTTGGGAATTCACACTCACCGAATCATAACAACATACTTTCATGTTTATCAATATTAATCTGAAGTTCTCACAATTAAAATCTTAGATATGTTTTACTATGCTTCAAATAATTAATCAAAACCATCTCATGTATCCATTCATTGCACAAATCACAAGAGGAATCTAATATTAATTAAATCATCAAATGTATCCGTAAATCACAAAAGATATCCAATCTTAATTGAAACACCAAATGTATCCATAAAACAAATCACAAGAGATATCCAATTATTTAGGCAAATAAAATCAAGCAATCAATTATGTGAAATTATCTTAAATCATCAAGTGTATCCTTGAATCACGAAAGATATCCAAGAATCACTCCACACATTGAAAAGAAGTAAAACAATTAAAATAATAAACCCAATAAAATCAAATAAATAATGACTTACATGAAAGTATTGATGTTCTTCATCTGTGAGAAAACTTAAACTAAAAAGAGAAAAACTGTAGAATTTTGCTTTATGGAATTCTATATATTTTCTTGAATGCAAAAGGGTATATTTGTAGGCTTAGGGAAGTCCTAGAAGCCCTATTAAACCTAGATAATTCGGAGGTTTGTCTCCCAGTCAAAATAGAAGTTTGAAATCAGAATAGGATTCGTCCAAATTTGTGTCCTTTAATTACAAGGCGATTTTGG
This sequence comes from Corylus avellana, assembly GCF_965113065.1. Taxonomy (NCBI): domain Eukaryota; kingdom Viridiplantae; phylum Streptophyta; class Magnoliopsida; order Fagales; family Betulaceae; genus Corylus; species Corylus avellana. The sequence goes on from NC_142497.1 coordinate 12,610,702, forward strand.
CATAGTAACCGTCCGAATTAGGAAAATCTTATTTCACAACGAATTGTATTATTTTGAGTTACCTTTTGAATGCCATTTGAATCACTTCAATATCATATTTGAGCAGAAAGTTATGATCAAAATACTGAGACATGTGCAGAATCTGAATTTGAATCCAATCCGAAATTTTATCCAATCTGAACTTTAATCCAATCTGATCTTTAATCCGATTTAACCTTTTCTTGGATTTGGTTAAACTTAACCACATCATCTAGGTCTTCTCAAAGTATACTTTCTTCTAAACTTTGCATTTTTCCCTTTAAAGTTGTAGTTTTTCTTCAATGACCTACAGAATACTAAAAACACAAAACTAACACAAAACATTAAATAACGATACAACTAAAGGATTAATTAATGTAAATAAAGGGGTCCAAGTATACAATATTTGGCACTTATAAAATACCTCCAAACTTACATTTTGCTAGTCCCTTAGCAAAACAAAACGAAAAATAAAATGAAAGTAAGAAACATAAATCTTCTTTCGTGGGAGAGTCGATTGCATTTAGCACATGCAACAAGCCTTTTAAACCCCTATGAATCCCTAGTGGACGAGTGAAGTCTCGCGAGGGCTTAACATGAATAATATCTACAAACGTTGTGCACTATGTTGTTAACAAGAAAGAATTTTCACATAAACCATGATTCTTATTTATGAGCAAGCTTAGAAAGACAAACATCATCATCACAGTCAAAAAGAAAATCTAGAATCAAATCACTCATAAATGGACAATTGAGAAATCATATGTTCTGAAAAGTGTAAAGTATAATTAGCATACAATCATGAAGCTTTCAGTTTAAACTCAATACAAGTTCTATAAAATTGGTAAAAATCTCTATCAAATGAAACAACCAAGGCAAGATATGCAATTTTTTTTTTCTTTGTTTCTTTTTTTTTTAATTTTTTAATTTTTTTAAGGCTCTGCAATGTCTAACTCTCTTAAGCTTTCTAATGGACCCATGTAACAAGTGTTAGGCCAATGGCTCTTAAGCTAGGTGGCTTTAGGGCACTAGATGTAGAACATTCCTAAGGGCTTATTAACTTAAGTCAAAAAGGCTACGAAGTCAGATTAGCCATATCATAAATCAACACTGAACTTCACTCCTTTTAACGCGAACACTCAATGCTTAATGAGGCAAGAGGTCCGGTTACTCAGCAAAAAACTCAACATGATCTTTCTTTTCTTTTTCCTTCTCTTTTTTTATTTATTTATTTTTTATATATATATCTTGCAAGCCAATGGCTATTCATCAATAGGTCATCCAACAAATCTCAAAGAGAACAAGCTTAAGCTCAAACATCATACTTCACAGAAAACATGCTAATGTGCTCATAAAAATTTATCTCAAAACAAGTGAAATCTCTTTTACCCAAAAATAAGTCAAATGACTCAGACTCCTAATGACATAATGATGTGTTTAACCATTTAAGCGAGCTAATGAAATGCAAACCACAGTTACAGTTTAACTCAAACTTGACAACAACATAGCACAATTTTTTTTTTTTTTCCAAATTTTTTAACACAAAATGACAAATAAAAAAAAATAAAAATAAAAATAAACAGACAAAGTGTTTTTCCATACCCCCAAACTTGAATTACATATTGTCCTCAATGTGTAGTATATAAATATACTACCGAAAGTAAGGAAATCTCAAGGTGTGAAAAAGGAGTTGGGCATCCTCCAAACTCAAACACCAAAACACCTGTCAACAAAAACTAACAGCAAATTTAATTTTTTTTTTAATTTTTTTTTAATTTTTTTTTTTTATAGAAATAAAAATCAAAAGATTAATTGCTGTTAGAAACAAAAGCAAATAAAAATAACATGTAATGAAAAAGGAAAGAAAGAATTTGTGGAATGAAGTGTAGAAAATAAACTGGAGGAAAAAACTTTACAGCGCTTCCCCCTATCATGCGGATGTTCAACCAATCCCTTCCACCCATTCTTCTTCAAAATTTCATACCCCTCTGGAAGGATATTTCACTATCTTATGTAGAATTGCTTGCTTCGAAGGATCTTCTTAGGAAAGTGGTTCCTAGATTTGTGTGCTTGTGTGCACAAGTCCTTGAGTATCTTGACATAAGATGGCTCTTTGAGACATTCAGGCGATAAAGCTTTGGGCTCTAGATGTGTCTCAAGAGGGACAGTGATGCAGGCAGGAGCTTCAGTACTCACTTCCATGTGACTAGGAAGATTAGGATCCATTGGGGACTCACTATTCTCATGGTGCTCAACTTGCTCCTCTTTCTCTTCCTCCTCTTTGTTATCCACAATTTCCTCACTCTCAAGTGTGATGGTGACTTGGGCATGCTCATGATAAGAATTTTTGGAATCATCCTCATCAATCATGCAGTGCCTTTCAGCCATCACCTGACTTTGAAGCTCTTCTTCTATCTTGGTCATGGCCTGCTTAAGTTCTTGTATGTCTTTGCTGTTAGCCATGTTAGAATTCCTCATCTCCTGTACAGATTGATTGGAGAAATCTTTTAGCTCTTGTATATCTTGGGAATTGCTTATGGTAGTATTCTTTATATCTTGTATGTTCTTATCCATTGATTGCATGAATGCTTTCATCATGTCTTCCAGAGATAACTGTGGTGTAGGCTGTGGCACTTGAGTGGTAGATTGATAAACATGAGGTTGAGCTTGATGATCAAACTGCAGATATTCTGAATGGTGCAATTCATCAAATTGGTGAGCATAATTTCCTGTAGCCTGAGCTGATCCTGAGAAATCAGACTGGTTGCTCCAGTCCAGATTATAACAATTAAAATTTGAATCAAACCCCGGGCTGGAGAAACTGGTGTTCATTTGTTCATATGAAAAGTTAGATCTAGCTGCTCTAATTTAGTCTAATTTGTCTCATAAGTTGTTGAGCTAAACTTGTACATCTGGACAATTGTTTTCCTCATGATAAGGATTGAAACAATATGAACATGGTTTATGTGGCTTAAAATTTTGAGGGTAGTTGATAGGAGTTGGTGTCCTATAATTAGGAAAAGCATTAAAATCATTAAAATGAAAATTCATGCTTCCCTCTCACTTTTAGCATGCAAATATCTCACATAAAACATTAACCATTTTTTTTAAAAAAAAACTAAAAAAAAAAAAAAAAAAGAACACTAAAATAAATAAAATTAAAAAAATTAAAACTAAAATTTAAAAACTCACAAAAAGGACCAAAAATAAATTTTTGGCAAAGATCTACGGAACTGCTGCCTTTACTGTGAGTGCGCTCAATCGCGTTGATGTGTAGAAGGTGCTGTGGAAGAACTGTAAAACAAGCCAAACAAAACAAAAAAAACAAGAAAAATCTTTTATTTTTTTTTATTAGTAACACGAATAAAACAAAACAAATTGCAGAAAAATAAAATCCTAATTATAACTAGTAGAAGAATAAAACAAATTTAGAAATAAATTGGTTTCAAACATTGAATAATTTCTCTGCAACGGAGCCAAAAACTTGTTGTGCAAATTTATTTAACTCGCAAGTGCACGAATCGATTGTAGTTTAATGGATTGCAAGTGCGAGGTCGATCCCACAGAGAATTGTATTTTTGAAAGAGCAATTTAAATCTAAACTAATTAAATCCTAACCTAGTTCCAAAAAAGTTTTGAATTTTGATTTTTGAAATTAAAAGACAAACATAAACTAATTAAAATAAACTAAGAGATAAAATACTAAGGTTTAGGAATTCATACTCACCGAATTATAATAACATACTTCCATGTTAATCAATATTAATCTAAAGTTCTCACAATTAAAATCTTAGATATGTTTACTATGCTTCACAAACAATTAATCAAACCATCCCATGTATCCATTCATTGCACAAATCACAAGAGGAATTCAATATCAATTAAATCATCAAATGTATCAGTAAATCACAAAAGATATACAATCTTAATTGAAATACCAAATGTATCCGTAAAACAAATTACAAGAGATATCCAATTATTTAGGCAAATAAAATCAAGCAATCAATTATGTGAAATTATCTTAAATCATCAGGTGTATCCTTGAACCACAAAATATATCCAAGAATCACCCCACACATTGAAAAAAAGTAAAATAATTGAAATATTAAATCCAATAAAATCAAATAAATAAAGACTTACATAAAAGTATTGATGTTCTTCATCGGTGAGGCTTTATCCCCAACCTTAGTTGGGAATTTAACTCCACATAAAAATAAAACTTAAATCTCAAGAAAACCTAAACTAAAAAGAGAAAAACTGTAGAATTTTGCTCTCTGAAATTCTATATATTTTCTTGAATGCAAATAGGTCTATTTATAGGCTTAGGGAAGTCCTAAAAGCATTATTAAACCTAGATAATTCGGAGGTCTGTCTACCAGTCAAAATAGAAGTCTGAAATCGGAATAGAATTCATCCAGATTTGTGTCCTTTAATGGCAGAGAGATTTTGACATAATAACCGTCCGAATTAGGAAAATCTTATTTCACAACGAATTGTATTATTTTGACTAAGCTTTCAAATGCCGTTTGAATCACTTCAATCTGATAGTTGAGCAGAAAGTTATAATCAAAATATTGAGACCTGTGCAGAATTTGAATTTGAATCCAATCCGAAATTTTATCCAATCTGAACTTTAATCCAATTTGATCTTTAATCCGATTTAACCTTTTCTTGGATTTGGTTAAACTTAACCACATTATCTAGGTTTTCTCAAAGTATGCTTTCTTCTGAACTTTGCATTTTTCCCTTTAAAGGTGTAGTTTTTCTTCATTGACCTACAAAATACTAAAAACACAAAACATTAAATAACGACACAACTAAATGATTAACTAATGTCAATAAAGGGGTCCAAGTATGCAATATTTGGCACTTATCACTTGTGCCTCTTTCTCCAAGCTTTTCCCTAGAAGCCCTAGTAAACCTAGAAAGATCGTAGGGTTTAGTTCTATTACAAGTGAGACTTGGAATACCCTAATATGGAAGGAAATGGAATTCTAGCTGCAGCTGACTGTTCTCCAGCGCACAGGTGCAATCGATCGCAGCCCGCGTGCACTCGATTGCACGTCTGCAATCGAGTCTCCTTGTGTGTCCACGAGCGCAAGGTTGAACTCACTCGTCAAGACCTCTCTAAAGTGTGCACGATCATAGGTCCCCTGCAATCGATCACACTACTAGAATGCTTTTGCTTGCTTCAAATCTTCTAGCTTTTTTCCAATTTTGTCCTTTACGCCCAATACTTCTAGGAATGCTTTCTTTTCTTACAAACACCTATAAAACGAAAAAAATACAAAAAAAGAAATAAAATAGCACAAACTAACAAAACTAAGGATTTAACAAATGTAAGTTAAGGGCTAAAATATGAATATTTTGGCACTAATCACACAGTTATTCATTCTAATAGGGATTTCAATAAACTCTAAGTTGTTGAAACATTGCACATTGGAAATAATTGGAAGTTTCATTTATGTGCGAGTTCACCTTACACTGTTTCAAACTTGTGATGCCTGAGCCTTTCGTTTGTAAGTAATTAGACTTTAAAATTCCAATTCATTGAAAAGATGGAGTTTAGCTTTTTAAGCTTGCAAATGAATGAAAACCATGGTTTTAAGTGATACTTCAATTTTCGGATAACATGAACTTTGCATAATGTTTGTGGGTAATATTCCTGAAAAACCCTCACGAGATTTTACTCCTCCTCTAGGGAATGCCTAGTGTGACGTCCCACATTGTCTGGGTATGGAAAAGATGATGTGTTTATATGGAATTTACTCTCTCTAAATGGTATGAGGTCTTTTGGGGGTAATCTCATACTAAAACCGTGCGGGCTTGGCCCAAAGTGGACAATATCATACCATTTAGAGCAGGGATGTTACATATGATATCAGAGCCAGGTTTCGATCTTGGGACCTAGCGCTTTTTCCTAGGTTGTTACAAATGGTATTAGAGTCATGTAGTATTAGAGCACTGCATGACGTGGCCCTGATGAGGATGTTAGGAATTGAAGAGGGGGGAGTTTGTAACACCCCACTCTCATATTAGAAAGATGAGAAGAAGCCCACATAGAGTGGATGGTTTACAAAGATAGTCATGGGTGCTAAGTCCCACATTGCCTAATTACTAGGTGAAACTGAGCTTTATAACGAATTCTAAAGAAGCTCTAAATTGACTAGTCCTTTTAAAGTGATAGCATAGATATGGTTGGCGTTTTTCCATGGGCCATTACAAATGGTATCAGAGCTATTGCCCAGCCTGAGATAGGGGGAGCGTGTACAAGTCCATGAAGATCGCTAGCAGGCACTCGCTGGGACGGACGCCAAGAATGGGCTAATCCCATGAGGGTCGCCAGCGGGGATGCTGGGTTCTAAGAGGGGGTGATTGTGACATCCCACATCGCCTGGGTATGGAGATGAAAATGTGCTTAAATGTATACTACACTCTTAATGACAACAACGTGTTTTAAAGTCGTGATGGTCATGATCCCATCAAAACTCTGCAGTTAAGCGTGCTTCTGCTGGAGTAGTATTAGGATGGGTGACCTCTTGTGAAGTCTAGTTTGGGGGAGCCAAAAGCGGACAATGTTGTGTGTCATTGAGGTGGGGTGTTACACCTAGGGGTTTAAAAGGCTTGTTGCATACACTAAATAGAATCGTACATCCCATGAAAGAAGGATTTATCTTTTTGTTTTCTATTTTTTCTTTTGTTTTTAGTCTAGTATTGCTCAGGAACTAGCAATAAATGAAGTTTGGGGATGTGATAAGTGCTAAAATATCCATATTTCAACCCCCTTAATTTATATTTGTTAATCTCTTAATTTTGTTAGTTTGTACAATTTTACTTCATTTTTGTGTTTTATGTCTTTTTATAGGTTTTTGAGGAAAAAGAGGCATTCCGGAAAATTCAAGCCTAAAGGGCAATTTTGGGAAATTCTAGAGGTGAGGAAGTCTAGACTCGAGCCATGCTGCCTAGGCTTGAGCGCACCAGTGCTCCAACGCCAGGGAAGAAGGAGCGAGCGTAGGCTTGCGCTCGTGCACGCAAGAAGAAGACTCGATCATTGGTGTGTGATCGAGCACCCAACCATGAAATTGAGCGCACACGTGCGCAGGAGCACAATGCAGCAGCTGGCCTTATTTTGGAAAGAGTTTTTCCTCATCAAACTAGGTTTTCCAAATCCTAGTTGAACTAGGACTAAAACCTACGAGTTTACTAGGGTTTCTAGGATTTGTAGGGTTTTTCTAAACCTATAAATAGACCTCTAGGCCTCTAGGAAAAATACACAAAAATTTCAGAGGAAGCTTTAGGAGAAGGATTGATGGCTCTTCAAAGAAACGTTTTTCGGGTTTATCATTTTCCTTTTTATTTTACTATGAAAATGATTAGTATCAAACTTATGTGTAACTAAATACTTTAGTAGGGCTAGATTGAAGCCCTAATCATGTTTTTTTAATATTTCAATATTGACGCCTTTGTGATAATCATATTATGATGCTTAACTTGATTATTTTTTGCTTTATTGAATTCCTTATATGAATGTGTTTGGCCATCATATGCATGTGGTACGGATTAGTTATTTAAGTCAATTTGGATGACCGAGTCTTGGGCTTAATAGAGTGACAAAAGATATCGTTGCGGATTCTTGGGGTAATCAACATGGGAAACCGGGAGTATACACCCATGCCCTATGCTTCATGTGTTTGTCGATTTTCATTAAATTATGCTTTCTTAAAAAACAACTTAGTCTACACCTATGCCAAATCCTTTGAGAAACAAAGAATTAGAGTATACACCATGCCTAATTCGTTGCTTAAGGAGATCTATAGCTTAATGAGTATGCACCCATGCCCTTAGGTTGGCAAACATTGAGTGATCTTGATATGACATTGGCATATTGTTATATTATTTGAGCATGATTAGTGGTGGATATCAAAGCCCTACCTTTTATCTTTATTAAATCAAAATCAATCTTTTATCTTGTTTTATTTACAGAATTAATTTTAATCAAAATTTACCAATTCTTGTGGGAATGATCTTGTACTTGCACTCTATACTACTGTTTTGATCTTGTGCACTTGCGAGTTAAAACGTAACAAATATTATCTATTAATTTAGGTAGTATTTGTCACAACAGTTATGAGTTCATGAATGAAAGTTATGTTATATTTCATATCTTATACAAGTTCCTAATGCTTTGCTTCGAATATTTTTAAACCAACCGTTTTAATCAATTAAAAAGCATGTTTTATCTCAAAAATGTATTCAATTTTGTTATCTAGCTTATTATCATGTTTTTCTCATAAAATCTTATCAAATTCATTTCCCACTTATGTTGCCAAATCCGACTATTGGATCGTAGAACCCCATGCATACGAGACGTAATAATATGTAAGGTCATAAGTAATAAGTAAAAAGAGAAGATTTTACTCATTCAACAATCATGATTTATGTCAAGTTTGATGAAAGCTGTTGATTTATGAAACTTGTTTATGAACATATGTTTTATTAGGAACGATTAAGAAAAATATTGAGTTCATTAAGGAAAGTTATGTTATATTTCATATCTTATATAAGTTCCTAATGCTTTGCTTCGAAGATTTTTAAACCAACCATTTTTAATCAATCAAAAAGTTGCAGGCTCATGAGCCTTTCACTTGCCCTTTATTTTTCTCATTTTCAAGAATTAAGGTGACCGTTATAGGAGGTTGGGATGTTAAAGCTCTTTGTAATAAGGAGAAATTACATTCACATATTCCTTTAATATGTGTTATGTTATGACTTTAATAAGTGTCTTAGGACACGCATGAAAAACTACTTTTGACTATGTGAATGTAATTTCTCTGTATTTCTCCTTCATTCTTTGGCCCAGTTCAATATAAATTTATAGTTCCATCCTACTCTCAAACTTGGGTCAGAAAACATTGCAAGCCAGTACCGGACAAAGAAGGATGTGTCATTAATACACATGTAACCCTGGTTTTCCTGGTGGCAGTGATTCCATTGTACGTCCAACTATTGATCATGAACTTACCTTTCTCAAAAAAAAAAAAAAAAAAAAAAAAAAAAAAACCATTGAACTTACCACTTCCACGTCATTAATTGTTTTTAAGAATTAAAGTGGCCGCAGCATCGTCACACAATTTCTGGCATTCTGCATCCTGCAAGTCGGTCGGATTTTGTTGTCCAATAAAATCTGCACTGCATGCAACGGCAGCCCAAGATGGTCCTTCACTTGCATGTCTGCCATATGTACACCCACCGAGTGGCGCCCACGGGACCACAAAGTGCGAGCGGGGGGACTAATACTGCTTCTGGGACCCGCCCAAGAACACAAAACAGAAGAAATTAAAGTAGGATTAAAGGAAAACCCATGAAATGGTCTCGGCCTGGAATACGATCGAGTTTCCAGAATCATCGTCGGTGTTCTGATTAATCTCAGATGTCCGAGGAAGAAATTAACACTCACGTGGCTAACTATTTTTGTTGAGAATATCCAGTATGGTATATATATATAAGATAATAGATGCTTGTGAGTACAGTAATTTAATTAAATGCATGCTCATTATATACACTTCTAAACATTTTTACACTTTCAAATCAGCTACTAACTTCAGGAAGAATATTAATGTTAATTATAACTAGTAATGCTATACAGTACTCCTACTCCTATTTCTATTGAATTTGTGATGTTTTACTGAATTTTAATTCAATAGTTATTTAAAAGTCACATTTAGTGTGAAGAAATGAGTGTAAGAGTGTAAAAAAGTGAGAATATATATAGCATTACTTTAACTATATGTACTGGTACTAACTGTAATTTTAAAAGCTACATCACCTTAGCAGATAGAAGTGAATAAAAATCCTAAGTATATAATTACTCAAATATTAATTGCGTTTTCATTTCATCTTCCGCTATAATATTCTTTTAGCTAATCCTTTTATATAGTTTTGTTATTTCTTTATAACTAGTTTTGTTTAATTATGATACAATTAGTATGAATTAGATTCTGCCAACAGAAGGGATCGACTGATCACTATATCATGGGGACTTGTCATATACCTTAACAAGAAAAATAATGAGAATCAAACCCCAGTAGTGTAGGTTTCCTAAACATAGCAGAAATACAAATGTGTAATTAGGTGGGGAGAGGAAAAATCGTAATTAATTATCATTTAATTATGATACAATGCATAGAGAATGAAGTAAAATTAAAGATATTTTTAACACTGCACAGTGCGACTGCCTAGCATTTCAAAGAGACTAGAAAGAATTAAAAGAGATGGAGCCATTATATATAAACATATATAATAAATCAAATATCGAAAGTGCTATTATTGATCATCATAATCTTCTGCTTAGCTTAACAAGCATATTAAAAGAATGGAAAACCAAACCATCTCTTTATTATTAAAGTATTCATTAAGTGATTAAATTTATCTCTTCCTATTATCTTAAACTTTTGGAATAAGTAATAGTTTAATATAGTGTTAGAGCCAGATCATGAGTTCGAACCCCAGACTCCACAATTTACCTCCCATTTAATTAAATACTCTACCTGTTATGCCTCACCTATATACGAAAAATAGTGTTTGAGCCTACATGTGAGAGAGATTGTTAAAGTATTGATTAAATGATTAAATTTATCTCTTTCTATTAACTTTAAATTTTTTAGATAAATGATAATTTAACACTCATACTACGTACTTCCAGTGAGTGAAATATATTTTATTATTTTTTCCTATATATACGTTCCTTAAAGCATATATTGATTTAGATTATATAATATGGTACATTTTTTGTGCATTCAAGTAATAACAACAGGAAAATTGGGCTCCATGCTATATAATCAGTGAAGTACATCAGAAAATGGATGATAGCAACAAGATAGTGTAAATGTTCACTCAAATAAATAAAAAAACAAAATTTGTTTTTAGGACCACAAACTTTTAAAGACATTGGTTTGGAACTAGTTGATTGCAGAGTTGGACAAATTAATGATACAATTCTCTAGCCTTCTGAATGGTAGCCCAATTAATAGCCTAGAAAATAATGATGGAAGATTTTACTTTGCCGACAATTAATTACAATAGTACTATTTACATGCCTTATAATTTAAAATGTGCAACTTAATAATATTTTTCATCTACATAATATTGAACTATATATGACTAGTACAATTCGCAAAAGAATAGCAAACTTTTAATTGCAAATAGAAAAGGAAAAGGTATAAGGACAAAATGATCACCCTAATTAATGACGGCTTTTTAGATTTTTTTTTTTTTTTTTCTAAAAAAAAAAAAAAAAAAAAAAAAAAAAAAAGTAGCTAATTATTTAGTCCTTCCAAGGAGTCAATAAGTTCAACAGAATATTCATATTTATTTTATAAATTTTTTGTCAATGATAGTACATGATATATATGGATGATTGAAGGTGCACATTTTTTTTTTTTTTTTTAAGCAAATAAGGAGCGGGTACAAGGATTAAAACACCAAATAAAGGGAGGGCACCCTAACAATACACCCAAAACGAAAATTACAGTGCAAAAAATACACACAAATAGTAGGCAATAGGTCATAAATGACCCGGGCCTCTCTAGAAGGGCCACTAAAAGCGGATTCAAAGGCAAAACCCGGAGCTACCCGAAGGTACCTCACGAGCAAGCAGCGAACAAGGCATCCAAAAGGATGCCAATGGAAGGTGCACATATGTGCATATATTATTAGTCCAATCTTATCCACTATCCTTTTTCTGTTCATTTACAGTATTATCCGAAAAAATGTGCAGATGGGGACTGCCTACTAATGATGTAGATGTTTATTAAAATAGTAACTTTTTAACTCGAAATCCCCTATTTTTATACATGAAATATTAAACAAAGTGCTGTTAATTTGATTCACATACATCTGGATGCATGCCTAATGCCTTGTATATTCTTCTTATAAACTATGAACTAGCTAGTTTGAGAATTGAGGTTCTTTCAAATAAAGCACAAAGTAGTATACTTTCTCACAAGATAAATGCAATTCTCATAATTAGCTTATACATGTGTGTAATAAATGCATGGTTGCAATGCTAGATAGCAGTAAGTCTCCAAGCTATACAATATGAATAATCCCCTCCCTGGAGTTAAATAAGAATTGTAAAAATTTCAAAAACCACCAGCAAGTTGTCACCACTATGAAGGCCCAACCCTAAAAGTGTTTAATTTACTATATATGTCTAATAACCCTTGTGAGTCCCTAGCAAATACCAAAAACCAATCATCAAATTTAAAATTTAAAGCTAAAGCCACAATTGAAGAAACCATGATTCAGCTGCTATAAGTCTAGCTATATATATATATATATATATATATAGCTAGACTAAAAAACCCAATATTGGTGACGTGTGGACAGTAGGGCATGAGCAGTTTGGAATTCGATGAACAGAGCACATTTCGTAACAGTTTGGAATTCGATCGATCAGTGGGCCTAATAATCAATTGATAAAGAAAGGCACGGGCAGATTAACAAGTGATCTCCATAATCTATAAAGTTTTTGGTAATACGAATATTGAAGCAGTAGGTGGACTGGACATCTCTGCGAGAGTACATATGGCAAAGGGTCGTCAAGTTGCAAGATGTCCCTTTTAAGGTTGGTCCACCAATTAACAAGAGTGATAGGTGATTAATGATGAAGCCAAAGACAACAGCGGCAGGGACAAAATGTTCCCACCAGGATTTTGCATATCCAAACTTAGTTCCAATTTTCAATCATCTAATCGATTCCAAACACAAAAACAACTTAGAAGAATGTCCATAAAATAATCAATATATTTATATTTATATTTTGAAGGAAAACCCAAAGCTATTGATGATCAGCTGAGATCATCAAACTTCAAACTCCATAAAAGAAACAAATGTGAAAGCTCACCTTTTTCCTCCAGTACCATCCGTCCACAAATGTTTCCTTGCCTTTCCTGCACATGGGCCATGAAAAGCCACATAACATTCATCCCAATGAAATATAGAAATTCAAGAATCTGAAGAATCCATTGATGGATCTAAAACCAAATCACCCACCCAAGGAAACCAGAAGGAAAAAATAAAAAATGGATTGCAAAAAATTACCTTTTGAGAATATATATATATATATCCTAGCTCATGCAGCATCATCAAGATTCTCTCTCTTTCCAGTTATAGACAAAGTCACATCCCCATCTCCTGCAAGAAGTTCCTGAAAGATACCATTTCCATCCAAGCAAGTTTGGCTCAGAAGAATATTCACAGATCTGCACAAGTTCAGCACAGGTCCTTGAACAGCCTATAAGATTCTATTCTTCTAAGCAGTGAAAAGAAGAGCTGGCACAGACAGTAAATTAATTTGATAGATTGCTTTAGTTTTTTTTATTGTTATTTTTTTTAAAAAAAAATAATAATAAAATAAACAAATAAAAATCCCAGAAAATAGAAAGAAAACCCACCTGACAGCAACAGAAAACATCAGAAAGTACAAAGAAAGAAAGGATCACCTGGTGGTTCAACTGCAAAAGTGTCGTGGGAATCCTTTTTTGTATAGTCGTTTATTGCCGATGCAGCATCATCAAGATTCTCACTTTCAAACAACTTTGGGAGAGCGATTTTGCATCACCCACCGTGCATTTGCATGTGAATCTTGATGATACCACACCCGCAAACAACTGACTGTCAATCTATCATCCATGCACACACCCTAAATTCATTTGAATATATATCATGGAAGGAAGAAAGAAGAAAAGTACCTCCCAATATTTCCTTCCTTATTAGAGACACCCTCGTCAAGAAAATTAAACAAAAAAGGACTAGAAAAAGTGCGAGTTCTCATGTACAACTTAGCCCAAGGCCACGAGCATAACATGACGTGGCAGGTTACCAGTGGTTGGAATATAAAGTGGAATACGTGAGGGGTACCCCGAGAAGAATCTTCCATGTCCAACTCCACCATCGGACTAAACTTTCAATTTTCGAATAAGCACCCACCCATTTGAACAAAACAAAACCCTATTTTCATCATTTTGAACCCAAGAAAGAAAAATTTACTACGATTGATGAAGTCTCAGAAAAAAAAAAAAAACCAACTACATCTAATAGACCATTACTTTCAAAATTTATAATTTTTGATAAGTGGGCTCAGATTTCTCCGGTTAGATTCCGGCGACTAAGACGGTTTTAAAAGAGAAAGCCGATCGAGTTAGATTCCGGCAAAGGGAAGAATGCCCCAGATGGTATTATAACTCTCGCAGCCAGATTCCGGCGATTAACTAGAAAGAGAAAAGGCAGATCAACAAATTACCAAACGGAGATAGAGGTGGAGAAAAGAAAAGAAAAGAAATAAAAGACCAGACGAGTCAGATCTATCTCCATGGTGAAGACCTCAAGACCTGAGAGAGAGAGAGAGAGGGAGAGAGAGAGAAAGCTGACAAGGATGGAAACAATGGAGGGAGTGACTGTTGGAGAGAGATATATAAACATGTCTGACGGGAAGATTTGATTGGCTGTCTTAAGTTTTTACCATCTTTATATTTTGATTGGTTGATGCTTAGCTGTGCAGTACTGCACCAATATGGGCGCAGTTACACATCACGATCTTTCCAAAACCCTTAGGGCATCCTCTTATATGCTCATTGTTGATGTAGTTTTCCGAGGATGACGTGGCACAGTTCCTGTGAATTGTAGCAGTGTTTGAGAATTCATTTGGCTGCAAGAATAACAAAGAGTAGGATAAGAGCTGTTGGTGGTGTGCAGACAAGGGATAACTCTGATACCTAAGTCAGTGATTTGGTGAGAGAGTGTGTATGCTCAATGAGAATTCAAGTAAGAGAGAATTGAGATTACCGAATAATGAGG